>NC_053026.1:448735164-448853996 GCF_003073215.2 Triticum urartu
CCGAATTGCCAAGCTTGCCTTCCATGCAAAGGAGAGACCCACCCGGACACGGGATGAAGTCTTTAATCTTGTATCTTCATAGTCAAACAGTCCGGCCAAAGGATATAGTCCGGCTATCCTGGGACCCCCTAATCTAGGACTCCCTTAGTAGCCCCTGAACCAGGATTCAATGACGATGAGTCCGGCGCGTAGATTGTCTTTGGCATTGCAAGGCGGGTTCTTCTCCAAATTCTGAATACCTGTCGAGTAGTGTTCGGCTTCCCATGAATGTTGCACTCCTTGGCTTCTGCGCCTAATAATGGCTATCCTCCACGTGTTGAGCGAATGTGAGAAGTTGGGGCATTTTTAGACTTGCCACCCTAACCATGTGAGTAAATCGTCTATTTAAAGAGACGGGGATCCTCAGATCCAGATCACACCATCCTCCCACAGCGAGTATCCATCGGAGCGCGCCCGGAAAAGTCCATCCCATCATGGACAGCCATCGCAGCTCCTCCTCTCGCTCCCATAGCCCTAAGCCAAGCAATTGGAAGAAGTGTTCCATCCCTCATAGCCAATTAGTAGAGTTACAGACCCAGGGGTGTCTCCCTCCAGCGTATATGGTCCCCGTTCGAGCCGGACATGCCACTTACAATGGCGGGGAGCAAGCGGAGAGCTTTCCCAACCCATCCATGGGGGAACGGGTATGCCTTGTCCCTTACTTATTAAGGGGGCTTGGATTTCCAATCCATCCGTTCCTCCACGGGCTCCTGGAGTTCTACGGCCTCCAGCTGCATAACTTTACTCCCGCCTCCATATTACACATCGCTGGCTACGTCGCCCTTTGCGAGCTGTTCTTGGGCTGCGAAGCTCATTTCGAGCTATGGAAGAGGCTATTCTACCTCGTACCCCATACACAGGAGGGGTCAATATATCAAGTGGGCGGAGCCGAGATATGGCGCATCACCGGGACCGGATACCTGTCTGGTACTCCGAAGAAGACATCCGAAGACTGGGCTTCGGAGTAGTTTTATATGGAGGACGTCCCCCTTCCGGACCCTATTCGGATGGGCCTTCCTTAGTTCAATAACGCCCCTTTGAAGAAACTCCGTAGCTGGCGCCCTCGGAGCCCCCAGGAGGAAGTTAACAGAGAGGTCCTTTACCTGATGGGCCGGATAAAAACGCTGGCCAAATCAGGATTGACAATAATCGAGGTTATGTCAATATGTATAATGTGGGGGGTGCAGCCACTTCAATATCGGGGACAACCCATGTGGCACTTTAATGGAGAAGACGATGCCACCCGCTGCGGTCGTAAGGGTCCAGACTCCGTCGCTGCTCTAGCGAAAATACTGTCCGATTTATATAAAGGAGAGGAAGAGCAGTTCATCCGCATTAAGCCACGGGATGGATTCTCCATGTAAAACCCCCCAAACTGGGTGAGCTGCTACTTTCTACTCCAGACCTTCCCGCATTATTCGTCATAAGTATTTACCTTGCTATTTCATAGCAGGAACTGCGAAAAGCTATGAGGGAGGTCCACAGCCCGTCTCCACAACCAGAGGACCCTGACCAGGCCCTCGACCCCGGACTCGAAGAAGATCTGGACACATCTGTGGAGCTCATCGATAGGATGTTCTATCAGTTAAGCTGCAATGGTGCCTTGGTGGCCATCATAGCCGATTATCCTGGACTGCTCCCTGCATCGCATGTAAGTCAAACCGGAGTCCCAACTTCCGAGAAGGATCCCTTTTCACACTTCATCTACCGCACACATATGGTGTCTTATAGGGAAGGCCCTCGGGACGCCATGCCGAACCCGCAGTGACTCACCAACAAGGGGCACCGAAGCCGGGTAAGCTTAAAAGGAAGGCGATCAGGACTGAGACGCTGTCGCAGAGGTATGAAAAAGAACCCTGCTCCATGGTTGTCGTCTTTTAAAATATAATAATGTCCATGGTTCCTGGCAGGAAAAACGCCCGCCGGACCATATCCGGAGAGCCTGCTGGCCAAGCCTCCACCAGCCGGGCTCCAGAGCCGGACTTAGAGGCAGACGCTAACGTGGGGCCAACACCGGATGTTCCTCCTACAGAGGATGCGGATAGGCTGTCCGCTACGAATTCTAAAGTGGAGAGTGCCATGAATCACAGGCGTCGCCGGGCCATACTCCGCGACGCTTGTTTCTCTCAAGAGGCGTTCGATGCCTTCAACTCAGGAGACGCGTACATCTGAGCTGCTCAAAATGGTCTTGCCCGAGCCACGGACCGGTATGTAAAGGATATACGGGTAATAAAATCTAATAATTATGTATATCAGTAGCCCCTGAGACTTGAAACAGTTGGCACAACTGATTTAAGGATCATTGTTTGCGTAGGTTCTTACAGAGAAGAATACCCAATTGTCTCAAGAGCTGGAGGAGTGCAAAGCCCAGCTATGGGCCGCAGTTGCCGCAACGAAGGAGTCCGAGGAGGCCCCATCTAGTAACACTTGTTTCTATCTAAAAGAATGACATGTACCAGTTAGTATTCGGCATGCATGCAAATCTAACAATAGATTCTGCAGATGATCCCGGAGTGAATCTGGAGGTCATGCGAGGGGATGAGCAACATGCTCAATGACAGCTAAAGGCTAGCGAGCGCGTGCTTACGTAGGTTAGGCGGGAGAAAAACGATTTCCAAGATGCCAATACCCGACTGGGCGTTGAACTGAAAGATGTTCGGGCCCAGCTTGCTGACACCGTAAAGGAGAATAAGAGGCTTCGATGCGGCATTTTTAGTAAGTGCTTGAACGAACTTTTATAGAGTTCGGCGAAGAAACCGGCTAACAGAGTTATATCTGTAGGTATGCTAATGGGTCATCCCACAGAGGTGATGCCCGGGTCTGCGGGTGATCTTTTTCCAGAGCTCTCACAACTGCACGAACAAGTTCGGCAGGTGATGCAGGGCATTGTCCAAGCCTTGTGGCCATCCGCCTCCCTGCCAGGAGGCATGGGGAGCTTGTAGAGATGCTCAAGGGAGCGCGGTGGCGCTTCCGATTATGGAAGATATTAGCGTGCCGACAAGGTGCAAGGGAAGCCTGGGCCATGGTGAAGACGCGATATACCAAGGCTGACCCAAACCACATGGCCAAGGTTGGACCTGTGGGGTCTGATGGGAAAGAGATCCCCGTCAGTTTGGTGTATGACCAGGTGAAATTAGCCACAAAGTATTCCCAACAGGATTGTAGGCTAGAAAGCATGTTGGATGGTATAGAAGAAGAATTTAGTCAGTCTAAGTGACTGTGTACTTCAAGTGACATATATTGTCCCTAGCCGGATTGTAAATCATTTGTCATGGCTGACCTTTTCGCTTCGACCTCCGGACCCGACAGTTCGAAGTGTATCCGAATACTTGCTTAGTTATGTAAAAACCGGGGTACGCGTGGAAACTAGGCGTAGGGGTCATAAGTGCTTGAACAGACAAGTACCCAACTAGCTATGTTATATTACATGGATAGTAAGAAATATCTTCCAGGGAGAATAGTTCCGTTAAGGGTTCCTTTCCTTGGGTACGCATGCATTAATGTGCATGTCCGAACTGCGAAAAGAGACGCAGGATATAAACATATGGGGGCATGTATTACAATAAATAGAAGTCATCTTTTGTTCACTGACCGAATATTCCCTTAAGAACACTAGCTTTTGGCTTCACCCAGTTTGAGGTACACATCCGGCTGACCCGGCAGTAACAATCACAGAGGTGCTCCCCTTATGCCCTAACTGAATTATCGGGAACGTAGGGCATAAACACAAGATCCATGCAACCCAACTTGGCCAAAACTTAAGTCATATCGATGCATATAATGGCGAAGAAAGGTATACGTGGAAAAGTAACACATGTGCGGGGGGCATAGAGCCCGGCACACAGTTATATTAAGCTTCTGTATAAGAAGCACCAGGTATAATTAGCACGCCTAGCGTGTCAAGGTTGTGTAGTCAAGACAGATTTTAACCTTTTAAGGCCGTGAAGAAAAAGGGAAGAAAGAAAGAAATAAAAGACAGATAATGGATATATAAAAAATTGACAGAGGTAAGGAGACGAACACAGAGTCCGGCACTAGGCGTAGAACCTTCGGAGTCTGGCTGCGTTCCATGGGTTTGGCTCGAGTCGATTGTTCGATGCATCCCGCGGATGGTACGTCCACCGGTCAGAACTTTGTCAATAATGAAGGGACCTTCCCATTTGGGCTTGAGCTTGTTCTTTTTTTCTTCGGTAGGCGTAGAACGAGTTCGCCAACATTATAAGTTTTGGCCCGTACTTCTCTGCTTTGATACCGCCGAGCATGTTGCTGATAGAATGTGGAGTGGGCTTTTGCCACGTCACACTCCTCCTCCAGGGCATCCAAACTGTCCTGCCGATCAAGCTCGGCTTCTTTCTCTTCATACATGCGCACTCGAGGTGAGTCATGAATGATGTCATAGGGCAGTACCGCCTCTGCGTTGTACACCATAAAGAACAGTGTGTATCCGGTAGTGCGATTCGGCGTGGTCCGCAACCCCCATAGTACGGAGTCAAGCTCCTCCACCCGGTGCGTATCTGATTCCTTCAAGGATTGCACTAATCTGGGTTTAATGCCGCTCATGATAAGACCATTTTCTCGCTCGACTTGACCGTTAGTTTGCGGGTGATAGACAGAGGCATAATCAAGCTTAATGCCCATGTTGCTCCACCAAGTTTTACATCATCGGTTGTAAAGTTCGAGCCATTATCGGTGATGATGTTGTGGGGGACACCGTAACGGTGTACAACCCCGGATATGAAGTCTATCACTAGTCCGGACTCAGCCGTTTTAACTGGTTTGGCTTCTATACGTTTGGTGAATTTATCCACCATGACCAATAGGTATTTTTTCTTATGGCTTCCCCCTTTAAGTGGTCCAACCATATCAAGCCCCTAGACCGCAAAGGGCCAAGTAATGGGGATTGTTTGGAGAGCGGTAGGTGGCATATGGCTTTGGTTTGCAAAAAGCTGGCAACCGACGCAACGTTGAACGAGGTCTTGTGCGTCTGCTCGGGCTATCGGCCAGTAAAAACCTGTACGGAAGGCCTTGCTTACAAGGGCCCGAGCTGCGGCGTGGTGGTCGCCAAGTCTAGCATGAATTTCTGCCAAAAGTTGCCGTCCTTCCTCTCCGGAGATGCACCTTTGAAGTACTCCGGTAGCGCTTTTCATATAAAGCTCTCCCTCGTGGACCTTGTAGGCCTTAGACCGCCGCACAATGCAACGTGCCTCGTTTGGGTCATCAGGGAGTTCTTGCCTAGTAAGGTAAGCCAAAAAGGGTTCTGTCCATGGGGCGATGACAGCCATAATCATGTGGGCCGAAGGTGTTATTTCGGTGGCAGACCCTCCGATTACGTCAGAGTGTTCGGGGTCTGGTGTTGTGGCCGGATCCGGACTGTTTTTGCTGGTCTCCCCTTCCCACACCACGGATGGCTTAAACAGCCTTTCCAAGAAGATATTAGGTGGGACAGGGTCGCACTTAGCGCCGATCCGGGCAAGGATATCCGCTCTTGATTGTTTTCTCGGACCACAAGGTGGAATTCGAGGCTGTCGGTGTCAAAACCGGCGGATCTCGGGTAGGGGGTCCCGAACTGTGCGTCTAAGGCGGATGGTAACAGGAGGCAGGGAACACGATGTTTTACCCAGGTTCGGGCCCTCTTGATGGAGGTAAAAGCCTACGTCCTGCTTGATTAATATTGATGATATGGGTAGTACAAGAGTAGATCTACCACGAGATCAGAGAGGCTAAACCCTAGAAGCTAGCCTATGGTATGATTGTCTGTTATTGTTCTGTCCTACGGACTAAAACCCTCCGGTTTATATAGACACCGGAGAGGGTTAGGGTTACACAAGGTTGGTTACAAAGGAGGAGATATCCATATCCGTACTACCTAGCTTGCCTTCCACACCAAGTAGAGTCCCATCCGGACACGAGATGAAGTCTTCAATCTTGTATCTTCATAGTCCAACAGTCTGGCCAAAGGATATAATCCGGCTGTCCGGAGACCCCCTAATCCAGGACTCCCTCAGTAGCCCCTGAACCAAGCTTTCAATGACGATGAGTCTGGCGCACAGTATTGTCTTCGGCATTGCAAGGCGGGTTCCTCCTCCGAACACATCACAGAAGAATTTGAATACAAGGATAGTGTCCGACCCTGCAAAATAAGTTCCACATACCACCGTAGAGAGAATAATATTTCCACAAATCTTAATCCGCTGACACGTTTTGGCAACATGACATCATGCCATGGCTCGGTGATTATTCGAACCGTTTTTCTTCAACCAGCTCCACACATAACGCGAGGCGGTTTCTTGACACATCTTGTCAAAGCAGAGATCGTGTTCCCCTAATTACGGGATTCTCATCAATACGGTCGTGGGTAACCCAACCGTGTCTAGGACTCCTAGATTATAGGCAAGTCCCAAACGGCTACGGAGAGGACGCTTGATATTCACCCTTTTTATAAAGGGACAAGGCTTTTACTTTTTTCCCTCCTGTGCTCAATCGAATCCTTCCCCCGCCTCGAGTTCTAACACCCAAAGCCCAGGTCAGGTGCTTCGGACCTTCAATCATGTCCGGATCTTGCCTTCAAGGCCGGTGGATGCCCTCCTCCATTACGGAAGAGGATATCAAGAAGTTGAGGGAGGCCAGATACCTGACCGCCGAGGTTTCGCATCGCTTGCCTGCCCGAGGGCAGGTCATCCCTACTCCCGAACCCAACGAGAACTCCCACTTCCTCCGAGGCCTAGGCCTCGCCCTGGGTCCCTTTGTTAGGGGTTTGATGTTCTATTACGGGCTAGATTTCCATGATCTAGCCCCGAACTCCTTTCTCCACATCTCGGCATTTATTGTCGTATGTGAGGCCTTCCTCCACATTAGCCCTCTATCGGTGTCAAAACCGGCGGATCTCAGGTAGGGGGTCCCGAACTGTGCGTCTAGGCCGGATGGTAACAGGAGACAAGGGACAATGTTTTACCCAGGTTTAGGCCCTCTTGATGGAGGTAAAACCCTATGTCCTGCTCGATTAATATTGATGATATGGGTAGTACAAGAGTAGATCTACCACGAGATCGGAGAGGCTAAACCCTAGAAGCTAGCCTATGGTATGATTGTCTGTTCGTCCTATGGACTAAAACCCTCCGGTTTATATAGACACTGGAGAGGGATAGGGTTACACAGAGTCGGTTACAATGGGAGGAGATCTACATATCTGTATTGCCAAGCTTACCTTCCACGCCAAGGAAAGTCCCATCCGGACACGGGACGAAGTCTTCAATCTTGTATCTTCATAGTCTAACAGTCTGGCCAAAGGATATAGTCCGGCTGTCCGGAGACCCCCTAATCCAAGACTCCCTCAGTAGCCCCTGAACCAGGCTTCAATGACGATGAGTCCGGCGTGCAGTATTGTCTTCGGCATTGCAAGGCGGGTTCCTCCTTCGAATACACCACGAAAGAATTTGAATACAAGGATAGTGTCCGACCCTGCAAAATAAGTTCCACATACCACCGTAGAGAGAATAATATTTTCACAAATCTAATTTGCTGACTTTTTTGGCAGCATGACGTTATGTCATGGCCCAGTGATTATTCGAACCATTTTTCTTCAACCAGCTCCACACATAACGCGAGGCGGTTTCTTGACACGTCTTGTCAAAGCAGAGATCGTGTTCCCCCAATTACGGGATTCTCATTAATATGGTCGTGGGTAACCCAACCGTGTCTAGGACTCCTAGATTATAGGCAAGTCCCAAACGGCTACGGAGAGGATGCTTGATATTCACCTTCTTTATAAAGGGACAAGGTTTTCGCTTTTTCCCTCTCGTGCTCAATCAAACCCCTCCCCCGCCTCGAGTTCTAACACCCAAAGCCCAGGTCAGGTGCTCCGGATCTTCAATCATGTCCGGATCCAGCCTTCAAGGCCGGTGGATGCCCTCCTCCGTCATGGAAGAGGATATCAAGAAGTTGAGGGAGGCCAGATACCTGACCGCCGACGTTTCGCATCGGCTGCCTGCTCGAGGGCAGGTCGTCCCCACTCCCGAACCCAACGAGAACGTCGTGTTCGTATCCCACTTCCTCCGAGGCCTAGGCCTCACTATGGATCCCTTCGTCAGGGGTTTGATGTTCTATTACGGACTAGATTTCCACGATCTAGCTCCGGACTCCTTTCTCCACATCTCGACATTTATTGTCGTGTGTGAGGCCTTCCTCCGCATTACCCCTCACTTCGGCCTGTGGCTCAAGACCTTTGAAGTGAAGCCGAAGATGATCGAGGGGAAACATGCAGCGTGCGGAGGCGCGTCAATAGGCAAGATGGCAGGAGCTCCGTGGCCGAAAGGTTCCTTCCCAGAGGTGTCCGAATGTCGGGACCCCGATTCCAAATCACATCGATCTAGCCGGTAACACCTCATATCACTTTCAAGCCTCACGCACGGTATCCCCACGGGTGTCGCCTTACTCTGGCCCAGGACCGTTTGCGCCTTTTGGCTCGCGTATATGATTGTGTCGCTAGCATCCATATGACAGAGAACCCGGGCTGACATGGCTAGTCGTGAACCCAAAGCGGCACTAACCTATGGGAACAGGCATACATGATTCACATCGAGCGTGTCGGTCAGCAGCGTGTGAATCCGGGCTGCAGCACTGGGCTAACAGGACTCCAGGGAACCCGGGCTGTAGCAGGCTAGGCAGGACTCCGGTTGTCACTGCGTGACATTTCCCCGAAGGGACAGACACAGGAACGAAGTGAAACACATGCCGGCCAGTCAAGTGTCCTGAGCAGTAGTGCTGGGCTAGCAGGACTCTGGTGAACCGGGCTGTAGCGGACTACTATGGCTCAAGGAAGCACTAGACTACATTTCCCCATAAGAGAGACGGCCAAGGATAAACAACTAGATTGTCGGATCCCACACATAGCAATACACGTCACACGTACGCATAACATGCAAGTATGTGTTGTACAACATGGCATCACAACATAACTCAAACTCATATAGATAAAGGCTCAGAAGAGCCACATAGCATAAATACAAACAGGGGTCACATGACCCATCATTCAGAGCATACAAGCAACGGAAGCATTACATGTCTGAGTACAGACAACTACAAAATGCCGAGAAGCCTGACTATCTACAAGACCACCCAAGGGTGCAAGATCGTAGCTGAGGTAACAAGCTACTCGTCAAAGTCCAAGCGGTACTACTAGTGAGACAGATATCTCACCTGCAAAACATAAATAAAGCAAACGTGAGTACAAAGGTACTCAGCAAGACTTACATCAGATCCTATCATATATGCATTTGTATCAAGAAGGTAATGTGGGGTTTAGTTGCAGCAAGCCAGCTTTGACTCAGTGGCTATCCTGTTCTACGACAACGAGAAACTTCTTTGAGATGAGGCAGCGCACACGAGTCCACTAATCTCCACATCAATACACTACTATGGATTCATCCTCGTCTCCCTACGAGAAGGCCATCCATAGCACTCACACTTGTCTTGAGCATTTTAAAGTATCCACTTTAAGTTGTCTATGTACCACGTAAGCATCCAAGAAGTCCATAACCGAGGACACGGCTATTCGAATAGATCATGATAACCCTGCAGGGGTGTACTTCATCACACACGTTCTCACCGCTTATCACCATATACCCGTCATGTATCTCGGCAACCTTCAAGCGGAAGCCTGGCGAGGGTGTCGGCCACGACCTAACTAACCACGCAAGACTCTAGTCCAGGTCTATCACCTATTCGGGTTCCATCCGCAAGGAGATCCGGCCGGGGTGTCGCTCACGGCCCCAAACGATGTGAGCAGGGTTCCCAAGCCCACCATCCGGGTGCCACTTGGTACACCGTGCCACCTGTGCCTAGTCTGTCCCGAGCCCACCCTGTCGGGTGCCACTCGGTAGAAAAATAGCACTACCTACAAACACCAGAAACTAGTTGCGACTCCTGGACAGAGATCAAGTTGATTAATAAGTCGAGAGAGCTTGGAGCACCCGGAGCCCAATGTGTGGTAGTAGCTAGTCATTGGACAACTTACACAGAACTCGGTTCTTAAGGACGGTCCCAATGAGACAACCCACCATGTACTCCTACATGGCCTCTCACCGCTACCTTTACCAAATCGTGTTCACACGCTTAACTCTTAGCATCAGAACATAGCATAACACTCCAATCCATTCCCAATGAATCAGACCTAACACAACTCTAAGCAATAGCAGGCAGGGCATGGTAGGAACACAACATGGCTCAATCAATTCCTACACATGCTAGTGGGTTTTACCTATTTACTGTGGACATGACAGGTCATGCAGAGGAATGGGTTCAACTACCGCATCATAAAGTAGCAGTTGAATCGTTGTTGTCCTAATGCAATAAATGAGAGCAGGAGCGAGAGAGTGGGATTGTATCAGAATGAACAAGGGGGGCTGCTTGCCTGGTAGATCAACAAGGGGCACTGCTCCTTAGACAGGTACTCTGGATCGGTCTCCGGAGCAGGACCTATCGAGAAGGAACGGTGTCGGCAATCAATACACAATCATATGCAACAATATGATGCATGAAGATGGCATCAATATGTGATGTTGTTTGAGGTGATGCATCTAGCATTTATTTGGTTGAAGTCCATTTGAACCAAAGGTTCAAATGCAACTCCAAAATAAGCCCTTAAATATGCCATAAGTGTGTTTTCATATATACAGTATGTATAGGTTGGTTTGTCATGCATGAAAATGGTACAGATGGATAGATTGAATTTTTCTGATCATTTTTCATATATAAATTATTTCAATCTAAGCTACGGTTGAATTTCTATGAATTTTTGAAGTTTTGAACATTTTCTGGAATTTCCTGATTTATTATAATTCCAGAAATCATTTATTGCATCAGCCTGAGGTCAGCACTGCGTCAGCAGTCAACGGAGCTGACCAGGTCAAACCTGACACGCGGGGTCCACCCGTCGGTGTTATAGTTAATTAACAGAGGTTAATTAATTTTTAAACTAATCCTAAACTAGAAATTAGCAGGGCCGGGCCCCACCTGTCAGTGTCACAAGGGGGGAGTTAGTTAGCGGGGTTGACCCAGTCAATCCCGCCGGCGTTTAGCCGCCGGCGAGGCCGAACACGGCGGAGGGGCTCGGGATCGCGTCTCCAGCGACCAAATGGGCCGCGGAGACCATCCCCGAGGAGCTGGTGCTCGCGCGCATCCAGTGGAGCAGTCGGGAGGCTGCGGGGACGGCGGAGCTCGCCGGAGCGATGCTCGTGGCGGCGGACGGTGTTCGGGCGCGAGCGTAATCAGCCTGCGGGGCACGGGGAGGCAGGGGAGAAGGGGGGGTTCAACGGCGGGGCTCACAGCGAATCCAACGGCGTCGTCGGCGAGCTCGGGGAAGGCTTGGGGCAGCCGGAGCAATGACGGCGATCTCGTCGGCCGAAGCTTGAAGACGACGGCGATGGCGATGCTCCAGGGCTTCCCGAGGCATGTGGCTCGACGGAGAGGTAGCAGGTGACGGCGCGAGCTCGTGGACTCGAAGGAGGGGCGAGGGGACGGCGGGGAGCGCGTCAACAGCGAGCGGCGGCGACGGCTTGTTCGGTGATGCTCGCGAGAGAGAACCAGGGGAGGAGGAAGAGCGAGGGAGAGGGAGAGAGGTGCGGGGCATCGTGGCGACATCCAGGGAGACCAGAGCGACGAGGAGAGGAAGCAGGAGGTGGCGGGGAGACGTGGCCACGGCCGGCTGCGTGGCCGCGCGCGCTGGCGCGTGCCCCTGTCCTTCTGTCGTCGCCAGGAGGACGATGGTTGGCGGTTGGGACAGTGGGCCGCACCACTGGGCCGGCTGAGGCGCCAGGTAAGCTTTCTGTTTTTGTTTTTAGTTACTGTTTTCTATTTGTTTCAATTTGTTTTGATTCAGTTCAAGCACTAAATCATTTTTGTTTCTTCTGATAATTTTTGCAGGGACTGAAAGAAATATTCTAAAGCCCCTCACAAAATAACAGAATTATTGAAGCATTAAATATATTTATAACATATATTTGCTCCAACTCAAATAAAATATGAATTAAATCAAAAATCCATAAATGGCCAAGAAATATGCTCATCATTTTTGGCAGGGGTTTTCACCTTTATCATAAATCATGAACATTTTCAAAGGGCATTTTGGGGTCTTTGAAAAGATTTAAGTTTGAACCTGGTTGAATTTCATTACTGATAGGGTTTATTATCCCCTATTTCAAGTTTAACTGAAATTTAAACATGATGCAAACATGAAGAGCTAGCCTAGGTCATACCAGAAATAGGGATGTGACACCAAATTATGGCAACGGGAGTGGTTTTACGTCATGGCTCCCAGAAGTGCCAAGTGGGCGGCTGCCCCCGCTTTCCGCTCGGTCCCCCCACCACAACTGATGTAATGGATTAGCAGAGGTCTGAGTTGGGGTCCAGTCAAGGATGTGCCTATACTACAAAGCCGCATTCAAGATCTCTTCAAGGGAGATTTTAATTTGGTTGTGGTAATGCAAGTTATGCTGGTTCGTCGAGTCCAGCTTTGCAAACACAGGCCCCTTCGCTTGTGGGAGTTCAACCCAGAAGGACCGCGTGCCATTCAAAGTTTCCTCGGCCTGACGCACGAGGAGATGTACAAGTCATTCTTCGGACCTCAAATAGAGTGTCCGGATACTACCGAGGACGTGGGCCTGAGCAGTAACCGCGTCGCCGAACAAGTAAGAAATCCTCTAGCCGAACACACCGTCTTTTATTCATCATGAAGTTATTTCTGAGAGGTCGCTCTTTGACCAGGATTGGCTAGCAAAGGCGAAGATGATTTGGTGTTCGGCCCCCCTCCCTGATGGTTTGGAAAATCCGGTATTGGAAAAGATGCTCGAGTTCGCACCTTGCCCGGAGCCCTCAAAGGAAGATACAGGGGGTTATAATATGGGCGGAAGCGGGCCCCCATCACTGCCAGTTCCAACCGAGGGAATGAGCACCTCCATAAAGGAGGATAACCGGGGGAGGAAGAGGACTGCTTCCAAGGATCTGGAAGCCGAGGCCTCCAAACGGGAGAAGAAGTCTCCAACAGAGGGTCCTGCCTCGGGGGGTGCTCTTGCCGCACAAAGTCCGCGGGGGGATCAGCCCTCCAACGAGTCGTAAGTTATCCAAAAAAATACTTTAATAGTGAAGGTATACTATCTTTCTTCTAAGAAAATAACCACCGCATATATCTTTGTAGTTCGGGTCTTAGCCCTTCTCAGCTGAGCTCGTCTTCGGGCGATCTTCTTCCGGAGATGATGGAGAGAGAAACGCCTCCCCCGGACTCCTCCACTCAAGAAGCGGGCGACCCTGAAGTGTCGTCACGGAGGGCCTCTCCGGAACCGGTGAGGCTAGAAGATAATCCCATAGACCCCCAAAGTCCCGAGCATCCGGCTCTCGAAGAGAGCAAACAAAAGAGTCCGGTACCATCTAGTATGCGGTCGGACGTTCTGAGGGAGTTGTTGGGGCGAGCGGCCATCTCAGAAGAACACCGTACGCTGATGGGTACGGTGATGGAAAGAATTTCGTCCGCCGAAAGCGGATTACATGAAGCCTTTATGAGTCTACTGACAGGCTTTGAGGTACGTGAGATAATATGTGATAGTACCGCACATGTTAGGTGTGCCCTGTGTAGATAGTAGCCCCTGAGACTCTGGTTGTCGTCGAGAACGGCGGCGAACAGAGGATCATAGTCCCAGGCAATAACCAGACTGCCTTTATGTGCAGGTGGTGGAAGCTCCGGTGGCTAGCCGGACTAGTGAGTTTGCCGAATTAAAACGGCAACTGGATGCAGCAGACGCCGACATCGAGCTTGTTAACAAGCGGCTTAACGAATCACAGGGTAAGTAATGTGTTCTGGTGAATGTCGCACAATAAGAGCAGCATGATGCCAGTATCTTTAATATGTTGTGACTGCAGACGGAGCTGCCACCATGGAGACCCTTCGGGCGGAACCCGCCCGAGCCAAGGAACAAGCGAGGGTTAGTAATGCGGCTGCTTTGAAGGCGGCCGAAGAGTTAAGAGCCGAAAAGGATGCACATTGCGAGAGCAAAGATAAAATGGCCAAGATGGCTGTAAAGTTAAGAGACACTGCTGACCGTTGTCAGTTCCTTGAAGAAGAGAACCGAGTGAAGGCAGCGGACCTTGAGAAGGCCACTATGGCGACCAAAGATAGTCGCTCTGCTATGAGGGTGAAGAAGGAGGAGCTGCGTGAAGCCGGGGATATTGCGGCTGGGAAGCCCTTTCTGTTGTGGAGGAAGTTCGGAGATCCGCGGTATGCCCCTCTGGATCGGCTGTGGAGTTCGGCAGACGCATATATGGACTTGGCGGCGAGCGCTGTCGATGCGGTCGAATACTTCCAAGATCAATCAGATCGTGAAGTGGACAAGCTATTCTGGTCGCAATTCAACATTCCAGAGCATCCACTTCCCTTGACTGATCAGCTAGCCGAATGGGCCGAACTTAATAGGTTGTCCGGACTCGCCATGAGGTCTGTTGTAGATCATTTGTGGCCGGAGAAGCCGAAGCCGAACAGCTATTTCAGCTTAGTGCAGCAGTTCCTTGGTGTGGTGCCGCGCATCAACGCGATGAAGAGGTCGGCATGCATAGAAGGCTCGCAGATGGCCTTTGCCCGTGTCAAGGCATACTGGGCGGAGATGGATGCTACCACTGTTGCGGCGCAAGGTTCGGCCATAGGCCGAGTAGCTACCGAGCACTATTTTGAAGAGGTTCTTGAGGGTGCTCGTTTGATAGTCCCAGTGCTCGAAGAATATTATGTTTGAGTGACATGTATTCCCATTGTAAACACAATGTTTTTATGAAATATAGTAAGGCTGTATTTATACTTTTGCTAGAAAGTAATGTGATGCCTCATGTGCGGCCGTTTATGTATATATGTATATAACCTGAAAGATTGCAGTCGTTGGCTTCAACCTCCACGCATATAATGCGGAGGTGCTCGCAAAAAACGTGTGTTCACACTTAACCCAACATCTTGGTCCTATTAAGGAGGTGATAGCGCAGCGAACGAGGCAACCGGACTATAATGCTTTAACACTTTCACTTAGCCATAGGAGTTTGATAGTGGGGCTACTAGATAGCCCCTGGTGGCTCCGCACTCTCCCGATCTCGGGGTGCGTACATGTCTGGCCAGAAAATGACCCTTCGTTAAGGCGGAGGAATTCTAACATTCCGATAGGTCATCGAGTGGTTGACCAGTCTCATGCTATATCATGACAGTCAGTTTTCGGCTTTCTCTACTGAGGTGCTCGTCCGGATGAACCATGGCACAATCGCAGTAGTTCTCCTGGTGCTGCCTTAGCCGATAAAGCGGAACGTAAGGCACCAAAACAAGGAGCCGGGCAAACCCAACATTTGACCAAAGCCAATGATTCGGAGCTGATGCATATAAGGCCAAACTCGCGACGCCGAACACTCCCTAAGGTATTCGATCTTTATGGTATAAACCAGGCCTAAATAGTGCCGTTGTAAGAAGCCCCTTGTGTCTAGGTACGTGCATTATTCTGACGTAGCCACATGCCAAGACGTCAGCATCCTTCTCAATTGTACTGAGAATTCGAGGGATGTGTATCAACAAGAGACATTAAAAAAGGTTTACGAAGGGTCTTAATCTAGAAGGAATCCTTGGAGCGGGTCCCTGCTGCACGTCTGCGCCTGTGTCTCCGTTGTGTCGTATCCTGGACGGGTGTAGCATGATGATCATCTGTAAAAGAGAGGAACTTAGGTGAAAAAGTTGTCGTGCAAAAAGATAGTTTTTAAAGAAACCATGTATAACTAAAAATGAGTAGAAATTGCCACTTGTCTACGCGCGTTGAGCCCCTTGTATTTGTAATAGGGGTGTGGCCATCAATCCGGTACAAATTACATATAGCAGCGCCAGACTCGTCTAACCGCCTCCGTGGTCTTGACAACCTATCAAATGCTTTAGTTGGTGAGGCCGTTTTTAGTGTGCGGCTGCCAAGGCAGTCACATTCTCTTTGGCGCGCAAAGATCGCTTAATACTTCCGTTCACAGTAATGATGCCACGTGGACCGGGCATCTTGAGCGTCAGGGAAGCGTAATGTGGTATTGCATTAAAGAGAGCAAAAGCTTCGCGTCCAAGTAGTGCTTGATAACCGCATTGGAACGGAGCAATGTGGAAGGTTAAATGATCTCTACGGGAGTTATCGGGGAAGCCGAATATAACCTTTAGTAGCAGGGAGCCCGTGCAGTGAGCCCCTGGGCCTGGCGTTACTCCTTTAAAGGTAGTGTTGCTATGGCAAATTTTTGTTGGGTCTATCCCCATTTCGCGGATTGTATCCTGGTATATCAGGTTTAAACTGCTGCCACCGTCCATCAGGACTCGTGCAAAGTGGTACCAGTCAATTATTGGGTCTAATACTAGGGGAGCCCATCCTGCCCGCCGGATACTTGCTGAGTAATCACGATGGTCGAAAGTGACCGGTTGAGACGACCAGTGGCAGGGTTTCGTGGTGATAGGCCCTTGGGCATATTTATCTAGGAGGGCCGCTTTGCTTCCCTTGATCACGTGTAATACGTTGACTGTTTTGACTTCTGATGGAAACTTCTTTTGTTCCCTTTTGTTCCCCAGTGTCTTGCTTGAGAGGCTCATCCTCATCTTCGCTTGGTGTATCCTCCCCCTTGTGTACGGTGTTGAGCTTGCCGGACTACTTGAAGACCCAACATTCTCTGTGGGTATGATTAGCGGGTTTACCAGGGGTGCTATGGATCTGACATACTTGGTCCAGAATTTTGTTCAGGCTGGACAGTTCATCTCTGGCGCCTTTAGAGGGCGGCTTTTGCTGACCTGGCCGAGAGCTTTGGAATCCAGCGTTTACCGCCATGCTCTTCGGGCTGTCTTCTTTATACCGACGCTTATTATTTTTGCTGCGTCATGATTTCCCGTTTTCATCTCTAACTTTGGATGTGATTGGGTCGCTCATGCTGCATCTGGCTAGCCAGTTGTCCTCACTCGAGCAAAAGCGGGTCATGAGGCTTGTTAATGCTGCCATTGTTCTCGACTTTTCTTGGCCGAGGTGTCTGGCAAGCCATTCGTCGCGGACGCTATGCTTAAAAGCTGCCAAGGCTTCGGCGTCCGGACAGTCAACTATTTGGTTCTTCTTAGTAAGAAACCTGTTCCAAAGCTTTCGGGCTGACTCTCCGGGCTGCTGAGTTATATGACTCAAATCGTCTGCATCTGGGGGTCGGACATAAGTCCCTTGAAAATTTTCCCGAAAAGCGTCTTCGAGCTCTTCCTAGCTTCCAATGGAGTTTTTGGGGAGGCTTTTAAGCCAGTGCCGAGCTGGCCCTTTGAGCTTGAGGGGTAAGTACTTGATGGTGTGGCGATCATCTCCTCGAGCCATGTGGATATGGAGGATATAGTCCTCAATCCAGACCCCAGGGTCTGTTGTTCCGTCGTAAGCCTCTATGTTTACGGGTTTGAATCCCTCTGGAAATTCATGATCCAGCACCTCATCGGTGAAACATAGGGGGTGTGCGGCACCCCTGTATCTGGGTGTACCGCGTTGTTCTGATGTTTGTTGTGTTACATCATATGCTAGGGTGCGCTTGTGTGGTCCATAGATGGATCTGGTTGCGTCGTCCTTTTGGTGCGAGCCCTCGCGTGGATCGCGTATTGGCTTGTGAGTGGCGTTGTTTGCCGCTTTATGTTGGCCGTGAGGTCGTCTATCAGGCCAAGTGGCCGTTTTGATTTTTGGTTGTGGGGGATCTAGGGCCTCCTCATCGAATTCGGTTAGCAACTTCCGCTTCGGGTAGCCCTTGGTGGGGCTATTACCACCATACTTCGCTGCTGTGTTGAGTACTTTACTCCATCTGATTTGGAGTGTGTCCTGCGCAGCCTTGAGCCTTTGCTTCTGCTTTTTCAGACTCCTCGCGGTGGCAACAAGCCTTTGACGGGCATTCTGCTGCTCTGGGTGCCTGTCCGGCGTTATGTCATCCAGACTATTATCTTTGATAGAATCGGTTTGTTCGGTTTGATTCTTCGTATTGCCGTGGTCCGGAAGTGGTTCGCCCTGCTCCAACGCTGGGTCTGTATGATCGTTATTTCTGCCAAGGCGGGATTTGGGGCGGCGCTTACGCCGCCGCTTTGACTGATTCTCGAGGGGACAAGCCTTCGTTGCGTCCTTCTGTTCCTCGTCGTCGTCTTCTTTTGGTGTGTCCACCATGTATACGTCATATGATGAGGTGGACGTCCAGTGCCCTGTGGGCGGTGGTTCCTCTTCGCCTCCGGCATCGTCGTCCATACCATCGATGTCTTCGGAGTCAAAGTCGAGCATGTCGGTTGAGTCATCGACAGTGGCTGCTAAGTGGTTGGTGGGTGGGCCTCGAATTTCTTCGTCGTCCGCATCCCAGTCCTACCGGACATAGTTCGGCCAGGATCCTCCTGACAAGGAGAGAGACCTTAATAAGTTCAGTATGTCGCCAAAGGGCGAGTGCTGGAAAATATCCGCGGAGGTAAACTCCATGATCGGCGCCCAATCGGATTTGATAGGAACGCGCGCAGGCAGTTCGGAGTCCGTGGCCGGAGAAGGATCCAGCAATTTAACAACACGGCTCTCATGCAAGGCAAGTTCGATGTTCGGCTCGATTGCCGCTGAGGGTAAGGCCTCCGTGGCGGGGTCCATCCACCCATCCGCGGAAGGCGCAACTGGCTCCGAATTGAGGGTCGGAGCGGTTGCCGGTGCGATCTCCTTAACACTGTCCGATGGGAGAGCTAAGTCATGCTCATTGTGACCGCGTGGTGCACAAGGCAGAGGCTCGAATCCGTCGAAGATCAAATCTCCACGGATATCGGCCGTGTAGTTTACGCTTCCAAACCTGACCTGGTGGCCAGGGGCGTAACTTTCAATCTGCTCCAGATGGCCAAGCGAATTGGCCCGCAGTGCAAAGCCGCCGAGCATGAAGATCTGTCCGGGGAGAAAAGTCTCACCCTGGACCGCATCGCTATCAATGATAGTAGGAGCCATCAAGCCTAATGGCGACGACACAGAGGAACTCTCAATGAAAGCACCAATGTCGGTGTCAAAACCGGCGGATCTCGGGTAGGGGGTCCCGAACTGTGCGTCTAGGCCGGATGGTAACAGGAGACAAAGGACACAATGTTTTACCCAGGTTCGGGCCCTCTTGATGGAGGTAAAACCCTACGTCCTGCTTGATTAATATTGATGATATGGGTAGTACAAGAGTAGATCTACCACGAGATCGGAGAGGCTAAACCCTAGAAGCTAGCCTATGGTATGATTGTCTGTTCGTCCTATGGACTAAAACCCTTCGGTTTATATAGACACCGGAGAGGGCTAGGGTTACACAGAGTCGGTTACAATGGGAGGAGATCTACATATCCATATTGCCAAGCTTGCCTTCCACACCAAGGAAAGTCCCATCCGGACACGGGACGAAGTCTTCAATCTTGTATCTTCATAGTCTAACAGTCCGGCCAAAGGATATAGTCCGGCTGTCCGGAGACCCCCTAATCCAGGACTCCCTCACCCTCACTTCGGCCTGTGGCTCAAGACCTTTGACGTGAAGCCGAAGATGGTCGAGGGGCAGCACGTAGCGTGCGGAGGCACATTAATAAGTGAAATCGCTGGAGCTCCATGGCCAAAGGGTTCCTTTCCAGAGGTGTTCGGATTATGGCAGCAGGAGTGGTTTTACATCACAACTCCCAAAAGTGCCAAGTGGGTGGCCGCCCCTGCTTTCCGCTCGGGCCCTCCACCACAACTGATGTCATGGATTAGTAGAGGGCTGAGCTGGGGTCCAGCCAAGGACGTGCCTATACTGCAAAGCCGCATTCAAGATCTCTTCAACGGAGATTTCAGTCTGGTTACGGTGGTGCAAGTCATGCTGGTTCGTCGAGTCCAGCCTTGCAAACGCCGGCCCCTCCGCATGTGGGAGTTCAACCTAGAAGGGCCACGCACCATTCAGAATTTCCTTGGCCTGACACATGAGGAGATGTACAAATCATTCTTCGGACCCCAAATAGAGTGTCCGGATACTACCGAGGACGTGGGCCTGAGCAGCAACCGTACCGCCGACCAAGTAAGTAATCCTTTAGCCGAACACACCGTCTTTCATTTACCATGACGTCATTCTGAGAAATCGCTCTTTGACCAGGACTGGCTAACAAGGGCGAAGATGATTCGGTGTTCGGCCCCCCTTCCTGAGGGTTTGGAGAATCCGGTACTAGAAAAGATGCTTGAGCTAGCACCTTGCCCGGAGCCCTCAAAGGAAGATAAATGGGGGAATAAAGAGGGCGAAAGCGGGCCTCCACCGCTACCTATTCTGACTGAGGGAACGAGCGCCTCCGTGGGGGAGGATAACCAAGGGGAGAAATCTGACATTCTCTCACCCTGGGGAAGGAAGAGGACTACCTCTGAAGATCCGGAAACCAAGGTTTCCAAACGGGAGAAGAAATCTCCACCAGAGGGTCCTACCTTGGAGGGTGCTCTTGTGCACAAAGTCCGCGCGGGGATCTGCCCTCTAACGAGTTGTAAGTAATCAAAAAGTACTTTAATAGTGAAGATATACTACCTTACCTCTGAGGAAAATAACCGAAGCATTTATCTTGCAGTTCGGATCTTAGCCCTTCTCAGCAGAGCTTGTCTTCGGGGGATCTTCTTCCGAAGATGATGAAGAGTGAAACACCTCCCCCGGACTCCCCCGCTCAAGAAGTGGGCGACCTTGAAGTATCGTCACGAAGGGCCTCTCCGGATCCGGTGAGGCCAGAAGATAATCCTATAGTCACCCGAAGTCCCCAACGTCCGGCTCTTCAAGAGAGCAAACAAAAGAGTCCGGCACCGTCTGGTATGCTGTCGGACATACTGAGGGAGCTGTTGGAGCGAGCGGCCATCTCAGAAGAACACCGTATGTTGATGGGTACAGTGATGGAAAGAATTTCGTCCACCGAAAGCGGATTGCATGAAGCCTTTATGAGTCTACTGAAAGGCTTTGAGGTACGTGAAATGATATACTTTTTGATAGTACCGCACATTTTTAGGTGTGCCCTGTGTAGATAGTAGCCCCTCAGACTCTGGTTGTCGTCGAGAATGGCGGCGAACAGAGGATCGTAGTCCCAGGTAATAACCATACCGCTTTATGTGTAGGTGATGGGAGCTCCGGTGGCTGGCCGGACTAATGAGTTTGCCGAACTAAAGCGGCAACTGGATGCGGCAGATGCCGACATCGAGCTTGTTAACAAGCGGCTTGACGAGGCACAGGGTAAGTGATGTTTTCTGGTGAATGTCACATAGGAAGAGCAGCGTAACGCCAGTATCTTTAATATGTTGTGACTGCAGATGGAGCTGCCACCGTGGAGACCCTTTGGGCGGAACTTGCCCGAGCCAAGGAACAAGCAAGAATTAGTAATGCGGCCGCTTTAAAGGCGGCCGAAGAGTTAAGAGCCGAAAAGGATGCACATTGCGAGAGCAAAGATAAAATGTCCAAGATGGCTGTAAAGTTAAGAGACACTGCTGACCGTTGTCAGTTCCTTGAAGAAGAGAACCGAGTGAAGGCAACGGACCTCGAAAAGGCCACGATGGCGGCCAAAGACACCCGCTCTGCCATGAGGGCAAAGAAGGAAGAGCTGCGTGAAGCTGGTGATATTGTGGCTGGGAAGCCCTTTTTGCTGCGGAGGAAGTTCGGAGATCCGCGGTATGCCCCTATGGATCGGCTGTGGAGTTCGGCAGACGCATATCTGGATTTGACGGTGAGTGTTGTCGATGCGGCCGAATACTTCCGAGATCAAACGGATCGTGAAGTGGACAAGCTATTCTGGTCGTAGTTTAACGTTCCAGAGCATCCGCTTCCACTAACTGATCGGCTTGCCGAATGGGACGAACTCAATAGATTGTCCGGACTTGCCATGAGGTCTGTCGTAGATCATTTATGGCCAGAAAAGCCGAAGCCGGACAACTATTTCAGCTTAGTGCAGCAGTTCCTTGGTGCGGTGTCGCGTCTCAATGTGATGAAGAGGTCAGCGTGCATAGAAGGCTCGCGGATGGCCCTTGCCCGTGTCAAAGCATACTGAGCGGAGATGGATGCTACCACTGTTGCGGCGCAGGGTTCGGCCATAGGCCGAGTGGCTGCCGAGCACTATTTTGAAGAAGTTCTTGAGGGTGCTCATTTGATAGAGGCCCAGTGCTCGAAGAATATTATGTTTGAGTGACATGTATTCCCATTGTAAAAACAATGTTTTTATGAAATTTATCAAGGTTGTATTTATACTTTTACCCGAAAGTAATATGATGCCTCCTGTGCGGCCGTTTATGTATACATGTGTATAACCTGAAAGATTGCAGTCGTCGGCTTCAACCCCCACGAATATAATGCGGAGGTGTTCGCAAAAGACGCGTGTTCACACTTAACCCAACGTCTTGGCCCTATTAAGGAGGTGATAGCGCAGCGAACGAGGCAACCAGACTATAATGCTTTAACACTTTCACTTAGCCATAGGAGTTTGACGGTGGGGCTACTATATAGCCCCTGGTGGCTCCGCACTCTCCCGAATTCGGGGTGCGTACATGCCTGGCCGGGAAACGGCCCTTCGTGAAGGCGGAGGAATTCTAACATTCCGATAGGTCATCGAGTGGTTGACCAGTCTCACGCTATATCATGACAGTCAGTTTTCGGCTTTCTCTACTGAGGTGCTCGTCCGGATGAACCGCGGCACAATCGCAGTAGTTCTCCTGGTGCCGCCTTAGCCGATAGAGCGGAACGTAAGGCAGCAAAACACAGGAGCCAGGCAAACCCAACATTTAACCAAAGACATAATTCGGAGTTGATGCATATAAGGCCAAACTCGCGACGCCGAACACTCCCTAAGGTATTCGGTCTTTATGGTATAAACCGGGCCTAAACAGTGCCCTTTGTAAGAAGCCCCTGGTGTCCAGGTACGTGCATTATTCTGACGTGGCCACATGCCAAGATGCCAACATCCTTCTCAATAGCACTGAGAATCCGAGGGATGTGTATCAACAAGAGACAGTAAGAAAGGTTTACGCAGGGTCTTAATCTAAAAAGAATCCTTGGAACGGGTCCCTGCTACACGTCTACGCCTGTGTCTCCGTTGTGCCATATCCTGGACGGGTGTAGCACGAGGGTCATCTGTAAAAGAGAGGAACTTAGGTGAAAAGTTGTCGTGCAAAAAGGTAGGTTTAAAGAAACCATGTATAATTCAAGATGAGTAAAAATTTCCACTTGTCTGCGCGTGTTGAGCCCCTTGTATTTGTAATAGGGGTGTGGCCATCAAACCTGTATGAATTACATATAGCTGCTTCAGACTCGTCTAACCGTGTCCGTAGTCTTGACGACCTATCGAATGCTTTAGTTGGTGAGACCGTTTTAGTGTGCGGCTGCCGAGGCAGCCGCACTCTCTTCGGCGTGCAGGGATCGCTCAATATTTCCATTTACTGTAATATGCCACGTGGAGTGGGCATCTTAAGCGTGAGGGAAGTGTAATGCGGTATTGCATTAAAGTGAGCGAAAGCTTCACGTCCAAGTAGTGCTTGATAGCCACTTTGGAACGGAGCAATGTGGAAGGTTAAATTTTCTCTACGGAGGTTATCGGGGAAGCCGAATATAACCTCTAGTAGCAGGGAGCCCGTGCAATGAGCCCCTGGGCCTGGCGTTACTCCTTTAAAGGTAGTATTGTTGTGGAAAATTTTCGTTGGGTCTATCCCCATTTTGCGGATTGTGTCCTAATATATCAGGTTTAGACTGCTGCCACCGTCCATCAGGACTCGTGTGAAATGGTATCCGTCAATTATTGGGTCTAATACCAAGGCAGCCCATCCTGCATGCTGGATACTTGCAGAGTAATCCCGATGGTCAAAAGTGATCGGTTGAGACGACCAGTGGCAGGACACCGCGGTGATAGGCCCTTGGGCATATTTCTCTGGGAGTGCCGCTTTGTTTCTCCCCTTGATCACGTGTAACACGTTCACTGTTTTGACTTCTGGTGGAAATTTCTTTTGTTCCCCAGTGTCTTGCTTGAGAGGCTCATCCTCGTCCTCGCTTGGTGTATCCTCCCCCTTGTGTACGGCGTTGAGCTTGCCGGACTGCTTGAAGACCCAACATTCTCTGTGGGTATGATTTGCAGGTTTATCGGGGGTGCTATGGATCTGACATATTTGGTTCAGAATTTTGTTTAGGCTGGACAATTCATCTCTGGCGCCTTTAGAGGGCGGCTTTGCTGACCTGGCCGAGAACTTCTGAATCCGGCGTTTACCGCCGTGCTCTTCGGGTTGTCTTCTTTATTCCGGCGCTTATTATTTTTGCTGCGCCGTGATTTCCCGTTTCCATCTCTAACTTCGGATGTACTGGGGTCGCTGGTGCTGCATCTGGCTGGCCAGCTATCCTCACCCGCACAAAAGCGGGTCATGAGGCTTGTTAATGCTGCCATTGTTCTCGGCTTTTCTTGGCCGAGGTGTCTGGCCAGCCATTCGTCGTGGATGCTATGCTTAAAAGCTGCCAAGGCTTCGGCGTCCGGACAGTCGACTATTTGGTTCTTTTTAGTAAGAAAACTGTTCCAAAGCTTTCGGGCTGACTCTCCGGGCTGTTGAGTTATATGACTCAAATCGTCCGCGTCCGGAGGTCAGACATAAGTCCCTTGAAAATTTGCCCGAAAAGCGTCTTCGAGCTCTTCCCAGCTTCCAATGGTGCTTTCGGGGAGGCTTTTAAGCCAGTGCCGAGCTGGCCCTTTGAGTTTGAGGGTACATACTTAATGGCGTGGAGATCATCTCCTCGAGCCATATGGATATGGAGGATATAGTCCTCAATCCAGACCCCAGGGTCTGTTGTTCCATCGTATGCCTCTATGTTTACGGGTTTGAATCCCTCTGGAAATTCATGGTCCAGCACCTCATCGGTGAAACATAGGGGGTGTGCGGCACCCCTGTATCTGGGTGTACCGCGTGGTTCGGATGTTTGTTGTGTTGCATCGTATGCTGGAGCACACTTGCGTGGTCCATAGATGGATCTGGTTGCGCCGTCCTTTTGATGTGAGCCCTCGCGTGGATCGCGTATTGGCTTATGTGCGGCGTTGTTTGCCGCTCTATGTTGGCCGTGATGTCGTCTATCCGGCCAGATGGTCGTTTTAATTTTTGGTTGCGGGGGATCTAAGGCCTCCTCATCGAATTCAGGTAGCAACTTCCGCTTCAGGTAGCTCTTGGTGTGGCGATTATCGCCGTACTTCGCTGCTGAGTTGAGTACTTTACTCCATCTGATTCGGAGTGTGTCTTTGGCAGCCTTGAGCCTTTGCTTCTTCTTTTTTAGACTCCTCGCGGTGGCAATAAGCCTTTGATGGGCATTATGTTGCTCCGGGTGTCTGTCTGGTGTGATGTCGTTCGGACTATTATCTTTGACAGAGTCGGGTTGTTCGGTTTGATTCTCCGTGTTGCCGTGGTCCGGTGATGGTTCACCCTGCTCTAACGCTGGGTCTATATGATCGTTGTTTCTGCCGAGGCATGATTTGGAGTGGCGCTTATGCCGCTGCTTTGACTGCTTCTCGAGGGGACAACCCTTCGTTGCATCCTTCCGTTCCTCGTCGTCGTCTTTTGGTGTGTCCACCATGTATATGTCATGTGATGAAGTGGGCGTCCAGTGCCCTGTCGGCAGTGGTTCCTCTTCATCTCTTGCATCGTCGTCCATACCGTCGATGTCTTCGGAGTCGGAGTCGAGCATGTCGGTTAAGTCATCGACAGTGGCTACTAAGTGGGTGGTGGGTGGGCGGCGAATTTCTTCGTCATCCGCATCCCAATCCTGCCGGACATAGTTCGGCCAGGACTCTCCTGACAAGGAGAGAGACTTTAATGAGTCCAGTATGTCGATGAAGGGCGAGTGCTGAAAGATATCCGCGGAGGTAAACTCCATGATCGGTGCCTGACCGGATTCGATAGGAACGGGCGCAGGCGGTTCGGAGTCCGTGGCCGGAGAAGTATCTGGTAGTTTGACAACACGGCTCTCGTGAAGGGTAAGATCGATATTCGGCTTGATCGTCGTTGGAGATGCGGCCTCTGTGGCGGGGTCTATCCACCCGTCCATGGACGGCGCAACTGGCTCCGAATTGAGGGTCGGAGCGGCTGCCCTGTGCGATCTCCTGAACACTTTCTGATGGTTGAGCTAAATCGTACTCATCGTGACCGCGTGATGCACAACGCAGAGGCTCGAATCCGTCAAATATCAAGTCTCCGCGGATATCGGCCGTGTAGTTTAAGCTTCCAAACCTGACCTGGTGGCTAGGGGCGTAACTTTCGATCTGCTCCAGATGGCCAAGCGAGTTGGCCCGCAGTGCGAAGCCGCCGAATACAAAAATCTGTTCGAGGAGAAAAGTCTCACCCTGGACTGCATCGCTAACGATGACCGAAGGAGCCATCAAGCCTAACGGCGGCGACACAGAGGAACCCTCAATGAAAGCACCAATGTCGGTGTCAAAACCGGCGGATCTCGGGTAGGGGGTCCCGAATTGTGCGTCTAAGGCGGATGGTAACAGGAGGCAGGGAACACGATGTTTTATCCAGGTTCGGGCCCTCTTGATGGAGGTAAAACCCTATGTCCTGCTTGATTAATATTGATGATATGGGTAGTACAAGAGTAGATCTACCACGAGATCAGAGAGGCTAAACCCTAGAAGCTAGCCTATGGTATGATTGTCTGTTATTGTTCTGTCCTACGGACTAAAACCCTCCGGTTTATATAGACACCGGAGAGGGTTAGGGTTACACAAGGTCGGTTACAAAGGAGGAGATATCCATATCCGTACTGCCTAGCTTGCCTTCCACGCCAAGTAGAGTCCCATTCGGACATGAGACGAAGTCTTCAATCTTGTATCTTCATAGTCCAACAGTCCGGCCAAAGGATATAATCCGGCTGTCCGGAGACCCCCTAATCCAGGACTCCCTCAGAGGCCCTCGAACCGAGCTGACATATTGAGGACGGCGTTGCGGTAAGCCGCCATTTTTGGGTCCTTGGCGTCAAAGTCCCCATTTATTTGAGATATTGTGAGGTTCGAATCCCCCCGCACCTCTAGGCGTTGAATGCCCATGAGGACTGCCATCCGAAGACCAAGCAACAGGGCCTCATATTCTGCAGCATTGTTGGAGTCTGTGTATAATATTTGGAGTATGTATTGGACTGTATCTCCAGTGGGGGATGTCAGGACGACGCCTGCCCCCAGACCAGCCAGCATCTTAGAGCCGTCAAAGTGCATGATCTAATTGGAGTACGTGTCATACTCTTTAGGGAGTTCGGTTCTGTCCATTCGGCGATGAAATCAGCCAGTACTTGCGACTTAATGGCTCGCCATGGTTTATATGTTATGTCGAACGGGAGGAGCTCGATAGCCCATTTAGCAATCCGGCCCGTGGCATCACGGTTATTTATTATGTTGTTGAGTGGTACTTCAGAGGCCACGGCAATTGAACACTCTTGAAAGTAGTGTCGTAGTTTCTGGGATGCCATGAAGACCACGTATGCTATCTTTTGATAATGTGGGTACCGTGATTTGCATGGAGTGAGGACGGTGGATACGTAGTATACCGGCTTTTGAAGTGGGAACTTATGTCCGTCCATCTCTCGTTCGACGACCAGCACTACGCTTACGACTTGGTGTGTTGCCGCTATATATAACAGCATTGGTTCGCCAACATTTGGCGCGGCCAAGATTGGGTTGGTTTACAATATGGATTTTCTTTCTTCCAATCCGGCCGTGGCCGCATCCGTCCACTCGAAGTGTTCGGTGCGTCGAAGAAGGCGATAAAGAGGTAGTGCCTTTTCTCCTAATTGGGAGATAAAGCGGCTTAAGGCAGCCGCGCATCCAGTTAACTTCTGGATTTGCTTGAGGTCTATTGGGATAGCCAAGTGTGACAAAGCTCGGATTTTAGCTGGATTTGCTTCAATTCCTCTATTGGAGATGATGAAGCCCAAGAGCTTTCCAGCGGGCACGCCAAAAACGCATTTTTCTGGATTGAGCTTGATGTCATATGTTCGGAGATTGTTGAATGTGAGCCTCAAGTCGTTTATTAAGGATTCGACGTGTCTTGTTTTAATGACCACATCGTCTATGTATGCATCTACTGTTTTGCCAATTTGTGTTTCCAGGCATGTCTGACTCATGCGTTGATAGGTTGCACCGGCACTTTTGAGCCCGAAAGGCATGGTGTTAAAACAGAAGGGGCCATATGGAGTGATGAGTGCCATTGCGGCTTGATCGGGCTCCGCCATCTTAATTTGATGGTATCCAGAGTATGCGTCGAGGAAGCACAATGAGTCGTGTCCTGCGGTAGCGTCGATAATTTGATCGATGCGGGGGAGGGGGAAGGGATCCTTGGGGCAAGCCTTGTTAAGGTCCTTGAAATCGACACATAGGCGCCTGGATTTGTCCTTCTTTGGTACCATCACCAGGTTTCCTAGCCAATCCGGATGTTTTATTTCTCTAATGAATCCGACCTCGAGTAACTTGGCTAGCTCTTCTCCCATGGCTTGTCGCTTAGGCTCAGAGAAACGCCAAAGAGTCTGCTTGACCGGCTTGAACCCCTTTAGAATGTTAAGGCTATGCTCGGCCAGCCTGCGTGGGATTCCTGGCATGTCTGAAGGATGCCAGGCGAAGATGTCCCAATTCTCGCATAAGAACTCCCGCAGTGTGGTGTCTGTTGTGGGGTTCAGCTGTGCCCTGATACGTCTTCGTCGTATCTATAATTTTTGATTGTTCCATGCCAATATTCTACAACTTTCATATACTTTTGGCAACTTTTTATATTATTTTTGGGACTAACATATTGATCTAGTGCCCAGTGCTAGTTCTTATCTGTTGCATGTTTTATGTTTCGCAGAATACCCATATCAAACGGAGTCCAAACGGGGTAAAAACGGACGGAGCCTATTTTTGGAATATTTGGAAAATCTGGGAGAAAGGTCAACGCGAAACGGTGTCCGAGGTGGGCACGAGGCAGGGGGCGCCCCACCCCCCTGGGTGTGCCCCTGACCCTCGTGGTCCACCCGTAAGGTGGTTGATGCCCTTCTTCGGCCACAAGAAAGCTATTTTTTGGTAAAAAAAATCACGACGAAGGTTTCGGTCCAATCTCGGAGGGGCTCTCGCCTCTCCCATGCCATGGAGGCCAAGGACCAGAGGGGAAACCCTTCTCCCATCTAGGGAGGAGGTCAAGGAAGAAGAAGACGAAGGGGCCCCCTCTCCCCTTCTCTTCCGGTGGCGCCGGAACGCTGCCGTGACCATCATCTGTTGGGGAACGTAGTAATTTCAAAAAAATTCCTACGCACACGCAAGATCATGGTGATGCATAGCAACGAGAGGGGAGAGTGTTGTCTACGTACCCTCGTAGACCGAAGCGGAAGCGTTGACGCAACGTAGAGGAAGTAGTCGTACGTCTTCCCGGTCCAACCGATCCAAGCACCGTTACTCCGGCACCTCCGAGTTCTTGACACACGTACAGCTCGATGACGCACCCCGGGCTCCGATCCAGCAAAGCTTCGGGGAGGAGTTTCGTCAGCACGACGGCGTGGTGACGATCTTGATGTTCAACGTCGCAGGGCTTCGCCTAAGCACCGCTACAATATGATCGAGGTGTAATATCGTGGAGGGGGGCACCGCACACGGCTAAGGAACGATCACGAAGATCAACTTGTGTGTTCTAGGGTGCCCCCCTGCCCCCGTATATAAAGGAGCAAAGGGGAGGCCGGCCGGCCCTTGGGCGCGCCAAGGAGAGAGGGGAGTCCTTCTCCTAGTGGGAGTAGGACTCCCCTTTCCTAGTCCAACTAGGAATAGGGAGGGGGAAGGAAAGAGAGGGAGAGGGAGAGGGAAAGGGGGGCCACGCCCCCCCCCTCCTAGTCCTATTCGGACTCCCCATGAGGGGGGGGCGCCACCTCCTGGGCTGCTGCCCCTCTCTCTCCCCTCAGGCCCAATAAGGCCCATTACTTCCCCGGGGGGTTCCGGTAACCCCTCCGGCACTCCGGTTTTATCCGAAATCACCCGGAACAATTCCGGTGTCCGAATATAGTCGTCCAATATATCGATCTTTATGTCTCGACCATTTCGAGACTCCTCGTCATGTCCGTGATCACATCCGGGACTCCGAACAACCTTCGGTACATCAAAATACATAAACTCATAATGAAACTGTCATCGTAACTTAAGCATGCGGACCCTACGGTTCGAGAACAATGTAGACATGACCGAGACACGTCTCCGGTCAATAACCAATAGCGGGACTGGATGCCCATATTGGCTCCTACATATTCTACGAAGATCTTTATCGGTCAGACCGCATAACAACATACGTTGTTCCCTTTGTCATCGGTATGTTACTTGCCCGAGATTCGATCGTCGGTATCCAATACCTAGTTCAATCTCGTTACCGGCAAGTCTCTTTACTCGTTTCCGTAATAGACAACCATATGGCTCCTGCCAGTTGCCGATAACTTGGTTACAAAACATGATCATCTCATACAATAAAATTCAGCATCATGTCTTGACCATATCACATCACAACATGCCCTGCAAAAACAAGTTAGACGTCCTCTACTTTGTTGTTGCAAGTTTTACGTGGCTGCTACGGGCTTAAGCAAGAACCAATCTTACCTACGCATCAAAACCACAACGATAGTTTGTCAAGTTGGTGCTGTTTTAACCTTCGCAAGGACCGGGCGTAGCCACACTCAGTTCAACTAAAGTTGGAGAAACTGTCACCCGCAAGCCACCTATGTGCAAAGCACGTCGGGAGAACCGGTCTCGCGTAAGCGTACGCGTAATGTCGGTCCGGGCCACTTCGTCCAACAATACCGCCAAACCAAAGTATGACATGCTGGTAAGCAGTATGACTTATATCGCCCACAACTCACTTGTGTTCTACTCATGCATATAACATCAACACATAAAACCTAGGCTCTGATACCAGTGTTGGGGAACGTAGTAATTTCAAAAAAATTCCTACGCACACGCAAGATCATGGTGATGCATAGCAACGAGAGGGGAGAGTGTTGTCTACGTACCCTCGTAGACCGAAGCGGAAGCGTTGACGCAACGTAGAGGAAGTAGTCGTACGTCTTCCCGGTCCAACCGATCCAAGCACCGTTACTCCGGCACCTCCGAGTTCTTGACACATGTACAGCTCGATGACACACCCCGGGCTCCGATCCAGCAAAGCTTCGGGGAGGAGTTTCGTCAGCACGACGGCGTGGTGACGATCTTGATGTTCAATTGTCGCAGGGCTTCGCCTAAGCACCACTACAATATGATCGAGGTGTAATATCGTGGAGGGGCACCGCACACGGCTAAGGAACGATCACGAAAATCAACTTGTGTGTTCTAGGGTGCCCCCTGCCCCCGTATATAAAGGAGCAAGGGGGAGGCTGGCCGACCCTTGGGTGCGCCAAGGAGAGAGGGGGGAGTCCTTCTCCTAGTGGGAGTAGGACTCCCCTTTCCTAGTCCAACTAGGAATAGGGAGGGGGAAGGAAAGAGAGGGAGAGGGAGAGGGAAAGAGGGGCCGCGCCCCCCCTCCTAGTCCTATTCAGACTCCCCATGAGGGGGGGCGCCACCTCCTGGGCTGCTGCCCTCTCTCTCCCCTCAGGCCCAATAAGGCCCATTACTTCCCCGGGGGGTTCCGGTAACCCCTCCGGCACTCCGGTTTTATCCGAGATCACCCGGAACAATTCCGGTGTCCGAATATAGTCATCCAATATATTGATCTTTATGTCTCGACCATTTCGAGACTCCTCGTCATGTCCATGATCACATCCGGGACTCCGAACAACCTTCGGTACATCAAAATACATAAACTCATAATGAAACTGTCATCGTAACTTTAAGCGTGCGGACCCTACGGTTCGAGAACAATGTAGACATGACCGAGACACGTCTCCGGTCAATAACCAATAGCGGGACCTAGATGACCATATTGGCTCCTACATATTCTACGAAGATCTTTATCGGTCAGACCGCATAACTACATATGTTTTTCCCTTTGTCATCGGTATGTTACTTGCCCGAGATTCGATCGTCGGTATCCAATACCTAGTTCAATCTCGTTACCGGCAAGTCTCTTTACTCGTTCCGTAATACATCATCTCACAACTAACACATTAGTTGCAATGCTTGCAAGGCTTATGTGATGTGTATTACAGAGAGGGCCCAGAGATACCTCTCCGTCAAACGGAGTGACAAATCCTAATCTCGAAATACGCCAACCCAACATGTACCTTTGGAGACACCTGTAGAGCTCCTTTATAATCACCCAGTTACGTTGTGACGTTTGGTAGCACACAAAGTGTTCCTCCGGTAAACGGGAGTTGCATAATCTCATAGTCATAGGAACATGTATAAGTCATAAAGAAAGCAATAGCAACATACTAAACGATCGGGTGCTAAGCTAATGGAATGGGTCATGTCAATCAGATCATTCAACTAATGATGTGATCCCGTTAATCAAATAACAACTCTTTGTCTATGGTTAGGAAACACAACCATCTTTGATTAACGAGCTAGTCAAGTAGAGGCATACTAGTGACACTTTGTTTGTCTATGTATTCACACATGTATTATGTTTCCAGTTAATACAATTCTAGCATGAATAATAAACATTTATCATGATATAAGGAAATAAATAATAACTTTATTATTGCCTCTAGGGCATATTTCCTTCAGTCTCCCACTTGCACTAGAGTCAATAATCTAGATTACACAGTAATGATTCTAACACCCATGGAGCCTTGGTGCTGATCATGTTTTGCTCGTGGAAGAGGCTTAGTCAACGGGTCTGCTATATTCAGATCCGTATGTATCTTGCAAATCTCTATGTCTCCCACCTGGACTAGATCCCAGATGGAATTGAAGCGTCTCTTGATGTGCTTGGTTCTTTTGTGAAATCTGGATTCCTTTGCCAAGGCAATTGCACCAGTATTGTCACAAAAGATTTTCATTGAACCCGATGCACTAGGTATGACACCTAGATCGGATATGAACTCCTTCATCCAGACTCCTTCGTTTGCTGCTTCCGAAGCAGCTATGTACTCCGCTTCACATGTAGATCCCGCCACGACGCTTTGTTTAGAACTGCACCAACTGACAGCTCCACCGTTTAATGTAAACACGTATCCGGTTTACGATTTAGAATCGTCCGGATCAGTGTCAAAGCTTGCATCAACATAACCGTTTACAATGAGCTCTTTGTCACCTCCATATATTAGAAACATATCCTTAGTCCTTTTCAGGTACTTCAGGATGTTCATGACCGCTGTCCAGTGATCCACTCTGGATTACTTTGGTACCTCCCTGCTAAACTTATAGCAAGGCACACATCAGGTCTGGTACACAGCATTGCATACATCATAGAGCCTATGGCTGAAGCATAGGGAACATCTTTCATTTTCTCTCTATCTTCTGCAGTGGTCGGGCATTGAGTCTGACTCAACTTCACACCTTGTAACACAGGCAAGAATCCTTTCTTTGCTTGATCCATTTTGAACTTCTTCAAAATCTTGTCAAGGTATGTGCTTTGTGAAAGTCCAATTAAGCGTCTTGATCTATCTCTATAGATCTTTATGCCTAATATGTAAGCAGCTTCACCGAGGTCTTTCATTGAAAAACTCTTATTCAAGTATCCCTTTATGCTATCCAGAAATTCTATATCATTTCCAATCAGTAATATGTCATCCACATATAATATCAGAAATGCTATAGAGCTCCCACTCACTTTCTTGTAAATACAGGCTTCTCCGAAAGTCTGTATAAACCCAAATGCTTTGATCACACTATCAAAGCGTTTATTCCAACTTCGAGAGGCTTGCACCAGTCCATAAATGGATTGCTGGAGCTTGCACACTTTGTTAGCTCCCTTTGGATCGACAAAACCTTCCGGTTGCATCATATACAACTCTTCTTCCAGAAATCCATTCAGGAATGCAGTTTTGACATCCATCTGCCAAATTTCATGATCATAAAATGCGGCAATTGCTAACATGATTCGGACAGACTTAAGCATCGCTACGGGTGAGAAGGTCTCATCGTAGTCAACCCCTTGAACTTGTCGAAAACCTTTTGCGACAAGTCGAGCTTTGTAGACAGTAATATTACCGTCAGCGTCAGTCTTCTTCTTGAAGATCCATTTATTCTCAATTGCTTGCCGATCATCGGGCAAGTCAACCAAAGTCCATACTTTGTTCTCATACATGGATCCCATCTCAGATTTCATGGCTTCAAGCCATTTTGCGGAATCTGGGCTCACCATCGCTTCTTCATAGTTCGTAGGTTCATCATGATCTAGCAGCATGATTTCCAGAACGGGATTTCCGTACCACACTGGCGCGGTTCTCACTCTGGTTGATCTACGAGGTTCAGTAGTATCTTGTCCTGAAGTTTCATGATCATTATCATTAGCTTCCTCACTAATTGGTGCAGGTGTCGCAGAAACAGTTTTCTGTGATGTACTACTTTCCAATAAGGGAGCAGGTACAGTTACCTCATCAAGTTCTACTTTCCTCCCACTCACATCTTTCGAGAGAAACTCCTTCTCCAGAAAGTTTCCGAATTTAGCAACAAAAGTCTTGCCTTCGGATCTGTGATAGAAGGTGTATCCAATAGTTTCCTTTGGATATCCTATGAAGACACATTTCTCCGATTTGGGTTCGAGCTTATCAGGTTGAAGCTTTTTCACATAAGCATCGCAGCCCCAAACTTTCAGAAATGACAACTTTGGTTTCTTGCCAAACCATAGTTCATAAGGCGTCGTCTCAACGGATTTCGATGGTGCCCTATTCAACGTGAATGCGGCCGTCTCTAAAGCATAACCCCAAAACGATAGCGGTAAATCAGTAAGATACATCATAGATCGCACCATATCTAGTAAAGTACGATTACGACGTTCGGACACACCATTATGCTGTGGTGTTCCAGGTGGCGTGAGTTGCGAAACTATTCTGCATTGCTTCAAATGAACACCAAACTCGTAACTCAAATATTCTCCTCCACGATCAGATCGTAGAAACTTTATTTTCTTGTTACGATGATTTTCAACTTCACTTTGAAATTCTTTGAACTTTTCAAATGTTTCAGACTTATGTTTCATTAAGTAGATATACCCATATCTGCTTAAGTCATCTGTGAAGGTGAGAAAATAACGATATCGGCCACGAGCCTCAATATTCATCGGACCACATACATCTGTATGTATGATTTCCAACAAATCTGTTGCTCTCTCCATAGTACCGGAAAACGGTGTTTTAGTCATCTTGCCCATGAGGCACGGTTCGCAAGTACCAAGTGATTCATAATCAAGTGGTTCCAAAAGTCCATCAGTATGGAGTTTCTTCATGTGCTTTACACCGATATGACCTAAATGGCAGTGCCACAAATAAGTTGCACCATCATTATCAACTCTGCATCTTTTGGCTTCAACATTATGAATATGTGTATCACTACTATCGAGATTCAATAAGAATAGACCACTCTTCAAGGGTGCATGACCATAAAAGATATTGCTCATATAAATAGAACAACCATTATTCTCTGATTTAAATGAATAATCGTCTCGCATTAAACAAGATCCAGATATAATGTTCATGCTCAACGCTGGCACCAAATAACAATTATTTAGGTCTAATACTAATCCCGAAGGTAGATGTAGAGGTAGCGTGCCGACCGCGATCACATCGACTTTGGAACCGTTTCCCACGCGCATCGTCACCTCGTCCTTAGCCAATCTTCGCTTAATCCGTAGTCCCTGTTTCGAGTTGCAAATATTAGCAACAGAACCAGTATCAAATACCCAGGTGCTACTGCGAGCATTAGTAAGGTACACATCAATAACATGTATATCGCATATACCTTTGTTCACCTTGCCATCCTTCTTATCTGCCAAATACTTGGGGCAGTTCCGCTTCCAGTGACCAGTCTGCTTGCAGTAGAAGCACTCAGTTTCAGGCTTAGGTCCAGACTTGGGTTTCTTCTCTTGAGCAGCAACTTGCTTGCCGTTCTTCTTGAAGTTCCCCTTCTTCTTCCCTTTGCCCTTTTTCTTGAAACTAGTGGTCTTATTGACCATCAACACTTGATGCTCCTTTTTGATTTCTACCTCCGCAGCTTTCAGCATTGCGAAGAGCTCGGGAATAGTCTTATTCATCCCTTGCATATTATAGTTCATCACGAAGCTCTTGTAGCTTGGTGGCAGTGATTGGAGAATTCTGTCAATGACGCAATCATCTGGAAGATTAACTCCCATCTGAATCAAGTGATTATTATACCCAGACATTTTGAGTATATGCTCACTGACAGAACTGTTCTCCTCCATCTTGCAGCTATAGAACTTATTGGAGACTTCATATCTCTCAATCCGGGCATTTGCTTGAAATATTAACTTCAACTCCTGGAACATCTCATATGCTCCATGACGTTCAAAACGTCGTTGAAGTCCCGATTCTAAGCCGTAAAGCATGGCACACTGAACTATCGAGTAGTCATCAGCTTTGCTCTGCCAGACATTCATAACATCTGGTGTTGCTCCAGCAGCAGGCTTGGCACCCAGCGGTGCTTCCAGGACGTAATTCTTCTCTGCAGCAATGAGGATATTCCTCAAGTTACGGACCCAGTCCGGGTAATTGCTACCATCATCTTTCAACTTTGCTTTCTCAAGGAACGCATTAAAATTCAACAGAACAACAGCACGGGCCATCTATCTACAATCAAACATAAACAAGCAAGATACTATCAGGTACTAAGTTCATGATAAATCTAAGTTCAATTAATCATATTACTTAAGAACTCCCACTTAGAAAGACATCCCTCTAATCTTCTAAGTGATCACGTGATCCAAAATCAACTAAACCATGTCCGATCATCACGTGAGATGGAGTAGTTTTCATATGGTGACATCGTTATGTTGGATCATATCTACTATATTGATTCACGCTCGGACCTTTCGGTCTCAGTGTTCCGAGGCCATATCCTGCATATGCTTGGCGTCAGTATAACCTGAGTATTCCGCGTGTGCAACTGTTTTGCACCCGTTGTATTTGAAACGTAGAGCCTATCACACCCCTCGATCATCACGTGGGTGTCTCAGCACGAAAGAACTTTCAATGTGCATACTCAGGGAGAACACTTCTTGATAATTTTAGTGAGAGATCATCTTATAATGCTATCCGTCAATTCAAAGCAAGGAAGATGCATAAAAAGTAAACATCACATGCAATCAATATAAGTGATATGATATGGCCATCATCATCTTGTCTGTGATCTCCATCTCCGAAGGCACCGGCATGATCACCATCGTCACCGAGCGCGACACCTTGATCTCCATCGTAGCATCATTGTCGTCTCGCCAACTTATGCTTCCACGACTATCGCTACCGCTTAGTGATAAAGTATAGCATTTACAGCGCGATGGCATTGCATACAATAAAGCGACAACCATATGGCTCCTGCCAGTTGCCGATAACTCGGTTACAAAACATGATCATCTCATACAATAAAATTTAGCATCATGTCTTGACCATATCACATTAGAACATGCCTTGCAAAAACAAGTTAGACGTCCTCTACTTTGTTTTTTGCAAGTTTTACGTGGCTGCTACGGGCTTAAGCAAGAACCAATCTTACCTACGCATCAAAACCACAACGATAGTTTGTCAAGTTGGTGCTGTTTTAACCTTCGCAAGGACCAGGCGTAGCCACACTCGGTTCAACTAAAGTTGGAGAAACTGACACCCGCCAGCCACCTGTGTGCAAAGCACAGCAGTAGAACCAGTCTCGCGTAAGCGTACACGTAATGTCGGTCCAAGCCTCTTCATCCAACAATACCGCCGAACCAAAGTATGACATGCTGGTAAGCAGTATGACTTATATCGCCCACAACTCACTTGTGTTCTACTCGTGCATATAACATCCAACTATAAAACCTAGGCTCTGATACAGTGTTGGGGAACGTAGTAATTTCAAAAAAATTCCTACGCACACGCAAGATCATGGTGATGCATAGCAAGAGAGGGGAGAGTGTTGTCTACGTACCCTCGTAGACCGAAGCGGAAGCGTTGACGCAACGTAGAGGAAGTAGTCGTACGTCTTCCCGGTCCAACCGATCCAAGCACCGTTACTCCGGCACCTCCGAGTTCTTGCACAGTTCAGCTTCGATGACGCTCCCCGGGCTCCGATCCAGCAAAGCTTCGGGGAGGAGTTCCGTCAGCACGACGGCGTGGTGACGATCTTGATGTTCAACTGTCGCAGGGCTTCGCCTAAGCACCGCTACAATATGACGAGGTGTAATATCGTGGAGGGGGGCACCGCACACGGCTAAGGAACGATCACGAAGATCAACTTGTGTGTTCTAGGGTGCCCCCTGCCCCTGTATATAAAGGAGCAAGGGGGAGGCCGGCCGGCCCTTGGGTGCGCCAAGGAGAGGGGGGAGTCCTTCTCCTAGTGGGAGTAGGACTCCCCTTTCCTAGTCCAACTAGGAATCGGGAGGGGGGAGGAAAGAGAGGGAGAGGGAGAGGGAAAGGGGGGTCGCGCCCCCCTCCTAGTCCTATTCGGACTCCCCATGAGGGGGGGCGCGCCACCTCCTGGGCTGCTGCCCTCTCTCTTCCCTCAGGCCCAATAAGGCCCATTACTTCCCCGGGGGGTTCCGGTAACCCCTCCGGCACTCCGGTTTTATCCGAAATCACCCGGAACAATTCCGGTGTCCGAATATAGTCGTAATATATCGATCTTTATGTCTCGACCATTTCGAGACTCCTCGTCATGTCCATGATCACATCCGGGACTCCGAACTAACTTCGGTACATCAAAATAGCATAAACTCATAATAACTGTCATCGTAACGTTAAGCGTGCGGACCCTACGGTTCGAGAACAATGTAGACATGACCGAGACACGTCTCGGTCAATAACCAATAGCGGGACCTGGATGCTCATATTGGCTCCTACATATTCTACGAAGATCTTTATCGGTCAGACCGCATAACAACATACGTTGTTCCCTTTGTCATCGGTATGTTACTTGCCCGAGATTCGATCGTCGGTATCCAATACCTAGTTCAATCTCGTTACCGGCAAGTCTCTTTACTCGTTCCGTAATACATCATCTCAACTAACTCATTAGTTGCAATGCTTGCAAGGCTTATGTGATGTGCATTACCGAGAGGGCCCAGAGATACCTCTCCGACAATCGGAGTGACAAATCCTAATCTCGAAATACGCCAACCCAACATGTACCTTTGGAGACACCTGTAGAGCTCCTTTATAATCACAGTTACGTTGTGACGTTTGGTAGCACACAAAGTGTTCCTCCGGTAAACGGGAGTTGCATAATCTCATAGTCATAGGAACATGTATAAGTCATGAAGAAAGCAATAGCAACATACTAAACGATCGGGTGCTAAGCTAATGGAATGGGTCATGTCAATCAGATCATTCAACTAATGATGTGATCCCGTTAATCAAATAACAACTCTTTGTCTATGGTTAGGAAACATAACCATCTTTGATTAACGAGCTAGTCAAGTAGAGGCATACTAGTGACACTTTGTGTCTATGTATTCACACATGTATTATGTTTCCGGTTAATACAATTCTAGCATGAATAATAAACATTTATCATGATATAAGGAAATAAATAATAACTTTATTATTGCCTCTAGGGCATATTTCCTTCATCATCATCACCGTGGATCTACACCAACACCTCCGCCATCTTCACCAACATCTCCATCACCTTCCCCCCCCCCTCTATCTACAGTTGTCCACTCTCCCGCAACTCGCTGTACCCTCTACTTGAACATGGTGCTTTATGCTTCATATTATTATCCAATGATGTGTTGCCATCCTATGATGTCTAAGTAGATTTTCGTTGTCCTATCGGTGGTTGATGAATTGCTATGATTGATTTAATTTCCTTGTGGTTATGTTGTTGTCCTTTGGTGCCCATCATATGAGCGTGCGCGTGGATCACACCATAGGGTTAGTTGTATATTGATAGGACTATGTATTGGAGGGCAAGAGTGATAGAAGCTTCAACCTAGCATAGAAATTGATGCATACGGGATTGAAGGGGGACCAATATATCTTAATGCTTTGGTTAGGTTTTACCTTAATGAACGTTAGTAGTTGCGGACGCTTGCTAATAGTTCCAATCATAAGTGCATAGAATTCCAAGTCAGGAATGACATGCTAGCAGTGGCCTCTCCCACATAATACTTGATATCGGTCTAGTAAAGTAGTCAATTGCTTAGGGACAATTTCGCAACTCCTACCACCACTTTTCCACACTCGCTATATTTACTTTATTGCTTCTTTACTTAAAACAACCCCTAGTTTTTATTTACGTAATCTTTATTAGCTTGCAAACCTATCCAATAAGACCTACAGAGTACTTCTAGTTTCATACTTGTTCTAGGTAAAGCGAATGTCAAGCGTGCGTAGAGTTGTATCGATGGTCGATAGAACTTGAGGGAATATTTGTTCTACCTTTAGCTCCTCGTTGGGTTCGATACTCTTACTTATCGAAAACTGTTGCGATCCCCTATACTTGTGGGTTATCAAGACCTTTTTTCTGGCGCCGTTGCCGGGGAGCAATAGCGTGGGGTGAATATTCTCGTGCGTGCTTGTTTGCTTTATCACTAAGTAATTTTTATTTGATGTTCTTAGTTGTTCTCTATCTTTAGTTATGGATATGGAACAAAAAATACCAAAAAAATTAGGTGTACTTGCTACTCATGGAGATGAGGAACCTCCTAAAACCCTCGATGCTTGTTATGTGACAGAAATTATGTACTACTTTGATAATCCTGAGAAAACCTCATTCAATATGTTAATGGGAGTAACGTTGGATCAACGTGAATACTTTAGGGATTATCGCTTGACATAAAAAGGGAAACTATTATGGGATCAAATTTATATATTGAAGTGGTATGCTCGGCAAGTATGCTTTAGATATGATTATACTTGTTGCTCTAGGATGAAGGCTCCACACCTTCCCTTTTCATGTGAATTTAATGATAATGAAACCTTAGCTTCTTAGGCTAATGGTATATATGATTACTATGATGTGGAACAAATAGAAGAATTTGTTGCTTTTAAGGGTGCTTATGAAATTGAATCTTTGTTTGAAAAGTATGAAGCTTTTGATGATGATGTTTATAGGCCTGAAAATTTAGCTATCCTAAAATATTGCTATGATAATTATGAATATAATTCCTATATTAATGTGCTTATTGAGAAAGTCTCTGCTGTCCAAAAAGAGACTAATATTTTGCAGGAATCTATGGAAGAAGAAGTTGATGAAACTGTGAGCTCATTGGATGAAAAAGATGAGGAGGAGAGCGAAGAACAAAATGAGGAAGAGCGGATTGATCACCCGTGCCCACCTTCTAATGAGAGTAACTCTTCAACTCATACATTGTTTAATTCCCCTTCATGCTTACCGAAGGATGAATGCTATGATAATTGCTATGATCCCGTTGATTCTTTTGAAATATCCCTTTTTGATGATGCTTGCTATGCCTGTGGCCAAGATGCCAATATGAATTATGCTTATGGAGATGAACTTGCTATAGTTCCTTATGTTAAACATGAAATTGTTGCTATTTCACCCACGCATGATAGTCCTATTATCTTTTTGAATTCTCCCAACTACACTATATCGGAGAAGTTTACCCTTATTAAGGATTATATTAATGGGTTGCCTTATACCGTTGCACATGATGATTCTGATGAATATAATATGCATGTGCTTGCTGCTCCTACTTGCAATTATTATGAGAGAGAAACTATATCTCCACCTCTCTATGTTTCCCACATGATAAAATTGCAAGAAACTGTTTATACTATGCATTGGCCTTTACTATGTGCGCATGAATTGTTCTTTTATGACATGCCGATGCATAGGAAGAGAGTTAGACTTCGTCATTACATGATATATGTTGCTTTGTTCTCACTACTAAATTAAAAATCATTGCTAATTAAAATTGGCTTTGATATACCTTGGGATCCGGGTGGATTCACTACTTGAGCACTATATGCCTAGCTTAATGGCTTTAAAGAAAGCGCTGCCAGGGAAACAACCCGGAAGTTTTATAGAGTCATTTATTTCTGTTTAGTGCTTTTATATAGTTTAAAAACAAAATAAAATAAAGAGGGGAACCCAAAACTTTTTCAAAAAGGAAAGTGAAAGTGAGAAAGACAAGCATTGTTGAAGTGGGAGAGCTCCATGAACTTTGTTCATGCTCACGGCAACTTTGCGAATCTTGATTACAGAAACTTTTCAACAAAAATAATTATCCCCTTGTACAATTCCATTGTATTATAAAAATAATGTACCAAGATTTTCCTTTAGGATGTTTACTTTGCTTGTTGGTTTGTACGGTGCAGGACAGAAACTTTGGCTGTAGTGCGCGATTTTCAATTTTTTACTGGAACACCAAATGGTTCTGACTCTTTTTGCACTGTCTTTCTATACAAATTTTTTATTTTTCCTAATTTTTGCAGAAGTTTTCAAGTATCAGAAGTATGGTGAATGTTCAGATTATTACAGACTGTTCTGTTTTAGACAGATTCTGTTTTTGATGCATAGTTTGCTTGTTTTTGATGAAACTATCAATTTATATCAGTGGATTAAGCCATTAAAAAGTTATATTACAATATACACAATGCAAAAATAAAATATGAATTGGTTTGCAACGGTACTTAGAGTAGTGATTTGCTTTATTATACTAACGGATCTTACCGAGTTTTCTGTTGAAGTTTTGTGTGGATGAAGTGTTCGATGATCGAGAAGGTCTCGATGTGAGAAGAAGGAAGAGAGGCAATAGCTCAAGCTTGGGGGTGCCCGAGGCACCCCAAGTAAATATTCAACGAGAGTCAAGCGTCTAAGCTTGGGGATGCCCCGGAAGGCATCCCCTCTTTCTTCAACAAGTATCGGTATGTTTTCGGATTCGTTTCGTTCATGCGATATGTGCAACCTTGGAGCGTCTTTTGCATTTAGTTTTCAATTTTCTTTATGCACCATGCTGGTACGAGATAGTCCTTGGTTGATTTATAGAATTCTCTTTGCACTTCACTTATATCTTTTGAGTATGGCTTTATAGAATGCTTCATGTGCTTCACTTATATCATTTGAAGTTTGGATTGCCTGTTTCTCTTTACATAGACAACCACCATTTGTAGAATGCTCTTTTCTTCACTTATATTTGTTAGATCGTGGGCATATCTTTTGTAGAAAGAATTAAACTCTCTTGCTTCACTTATATCTATTTAGAGAGATGACAGGAACTGGTCATTCACATGGTTAGTCATAAAATCCTACATAAAACTTGTAGATCACTGAATATGATATGTTTTGATTCCTTGCAATAGTTTTGCGATATAAATATGGTGATATTAGAGTCATGCTAGTGGGTATTTGTGGATTAGTAGAAATACCTGTGTTGAGGTTTGTGATTCCCGTAGCATGCACGTATGGTGAACCGTTATGTAATGAAGTCGGAGCATGATTTATTTATTGATTGTCTTCCTTATGAGTGGCGGTCGGGGACGAGCGATAGTCTTATCCTACCAATCTATCCCCCTAGGAGCATGTGTGTAGTACTTTGTTTCAATGACTAATACATTTTTGCAATAAGTATGTGAGTTCTTTCTGACTAATGTTGAGTCCATGGATTATACACACTCTCACCCTTCCATCATTGCTAGCCTCTCTAGTATCACGCAACTTTCGCCGGTACCATAAACCCACCATATACCTTCCTCAAAACAGCCACCATACCTACCTATTATGGCATTTCCATAGCCATTCTGAGATATATTGCCATGCAACTTTCATCATCATCATATACATGACTTGAGCATTTACTGTCATATAGCTTTGCATGATCGTAAGATAGCTAGCATGATGTTTTCATGGCTTGTCTGTTTTTTGATGTCATTGCTACGCTAGATCATTGCACATCCTGGTACACCGCCGGAGGCATTCATATAGAGTCATATCTTTGTTCTAGTATCGAGTTGTAAGCAAATAAAGGTGTGATGATCATCATTATTAGATCATTGCCCCATGATACGTCTCCGTCGTATCTACTTTTCCAAACACTTTTGCCCTTGTTTTGGACTCTAACTTGTATGATTTGAATGGAACTAACCCGGACTGACGCTGTTTTCAGCAGAATTGCCATGATGTTGTTTTATGTGCAGAAAACAAATATTCTCAGAATGACCTGAAACTCCACGGAACATCTTAGAAAAAACAATAAAAAATCCTCACCAAAGATGAAGACCAGGGGGCCCACACCCTTCTCCCGAGGGTGGGGGGCGCCCCCCCCCCTAGGGCGCGCCCCCTACCTCGTGGGCCCCCTGGAAACCATCCGACGCCAACTCCAACTCTATATATTTGCTTTCGGAGAGAAAAAAATCAGAGAGAAGAAATCATCGTATTTTACGATACGGAGCCGCCGCCAAGCCCTAAAACCTCTCGAGAGGGCTGATCTGGAGTCCGTTCGGGGCTCCGTAGAGGGGGCTTCATCGCCGTCGTCATCATCAACCATCCTCCATCACTAATTTCATGATTCTTAACACCGTGCGTGAGTAATTTCATCGTAGGCTTGCTGGACGGTGATGGGTTGGATGAGATTTATCATGTAATCGAGTTAGTTTTGTTAGCGTTTGATACCTAGTATCCATTATGTTCTGAGATTGATGTTGCTATGGCTTTTCTACGCTTAATGCTTGTCACTAAGGCCCGAGTGCCATGATTTCAGATCTGAACCTATTATGTTTTCATGAATATATGTGAGTTCTTGATCCTATATTGCAAGTCTATAGTCACCTACTATGTGTTATGATCTGGCAACCCTGAAGTGACAATAATCGGGACCACTCCCGGTGATGACCATAGTTTGAAGAGTTCATGTATTCACTATGTGCTAATGCTTTGTTCCGGTTCTCTATTAAAAGGAGGCCTTAATATCCCTTAGTTTACAATAGGACCCCGCTGCCACGGGAGGGTAGGACAAAAGATGTCATGCAAGTTCCTTTCCATAAGCACGTATGACTATATACGGAATACATGCCTACATTACATTGATGAATTGGAGCTAGTTCTGTGTCACCCTATGTTATGACTGTTACATGATGAACCGCATCCGGCATAATTATCCATCACTGATCTAGTGCCTACGAGTTTTCCATATACTGGTTCTCGCTTGTTTACTTTCCCGCTGCTACTGTTACAATCACTACAAAATACCAAAAACATAACTTTTGCTGTCTTTACTTTTGTTGCTGCTACCACCACTATCATATTACTTTGCTACTAAACACCTTGCTGCAGATACTAAGTTTCCAGGTGTGGTTCAATTGACAACTCAGCTGCTAATACTTGAGAATATTCTTTGGCTCCCCTTGTGTCGAATCAATAAATTTGGGTTGAATACTCTACCCTCGAAAGCTGTTGCGATCCCCTATACTTGTGGGTCATCAAGACTAATTTCTGGCGCCGTTGTCGGGGAGCATAGCTCTATTCTTTGAGTCACTTGGGATTTATATCTACTGGACACTATGAAGAACTTGAGAGATCCAAAAACCAAGATCTATCCCTCAACTACGAGGGGAGCTAAGGAACTGCCATCTAGCTCTGCACTTGATTCACCTTCTGTTATGAGTAAGCTAGCGACACCTACACCTGCTTCTGCTATTTGTTCTGATATGTCGCATGTTATTGATGATGCCACTTCTGCTATGCATGATACTTATGATGAAACTGCTTCTATGCCTGATACTACTGTGCCCCTTGGTGAATTTCTTGATGAACAAATTGCTAGGGCTAGAGAAAAAGAAATTATTGAATCTGAATACGATGATGATAGTGATGATGAAAATATGCCTGTTATTCCCAAGGGTTATATTTTTGATATGGAATCTTCTGCCGCTATTTTAGCTTGCAAAGATAGATATGAGCTTAAGAGGTTATTAATTAAATGGAACAACACTTAGAGATAAAATGAGACCTGACCCTGTTGTTGCTACTTCACCTATTTGTGTTCCTGATAAGGATTATGAATTCTGTGTTGATCCTGATATAATTACTTTGGTTGAATCTGATCCGTTTTATGGCTATGAATCTGAAACTGTTGTGACACATCTTACTAAGTTAAATGATATAGCTGCACTATTCACTAATGATGAGAGATCGCGTTACTTTTATATACTCAAAATAATTCTGTTCTCATTGAAGGGTGATGCTAAGATATGGTTTAATTCTCTTGATTCTGGTTGTGTGCGTAGTCCCCAGGATATGATTTATTACTTCTCTACTAAATATTTCCCTGCTCATAAGAAACAAGCTGCTTTGAGGGAAATATACAACTTCGTGCAAATTAAAGAAGGGAGTCTCCCACAAGCTTGGGGGAGGCTTCTCAAGTTACTTAATGCTTTGCCTGATCATCCTCTTAAGAAACCTGAAATACTTGATATCTTTTATAATGGACTAACCGATGCTTCCAGAGATTACCTGGATAGTTGTGCTGGTTCTCTTTTCAGGGAAAGAACACCAGATGAAGCTGAAATTCTATTGAATAATATGTTGACAAATGAAAATAATTGGCCAACTCCTGAGCCAACCCCTGAGCCAGCTCCTGCTCCAATTACTGAGCCCATTCTTAAACCAACTCCGAAGAAGAGAGGTGTTTTATTCCTCAGTCCCGAAGATATGCAAGAGGCAAAGAAATCTATGAAAGAAAAAGGTATTAAAGCTGAAGACGTTAAGAATTTACCTCCTATTGAAGAAATACATGGTCTTAATATACCGCCTGTTGAAGAAACATATGATCTTAATTCTTTATTTATTGAAGAACCCCCTGATCCCGATATCCCGAAACAGGTAGTAAAGGTAAATTCTCTCTATAGATATGATAAAGCTAAAGTCCCTCCTACTAAAATTGCTAGTCAGTGCTTGGATGAGTTTGATAACTTCATGTTTAAGCAAGACGACTTCAATGCTTATTTTGGTAGACAATTAAAAGAAAATGCTTATATGATTAGACGCTTGGGTGATTATATGGCTGATATTAAAGGTGAACTTAAACTTGTTAGCAAACATGCTTCTATGGTTACCACTCAAGTAGAACAAGTACTTAAGGCTCAAAAAGAAGTGCTTGATGAAATGAATAGTAAGAAAAATGATTATGCTGTTAGAGTGGCTACTAGAACTGGTAGAATGACTCAGGAACCTTTGTATCCTGAAGGCCACCCTAAGAGAATTGAGCAAGATTCTCAAAGAAATAATATTGATGTTCCTAGTTCTTCTAAAAAGAAGAAGAAGAAGAAAAATGATAGAACTTTGCAAACTTCTAGTGAACCTATTGCTGAACCACTTGATAATCCAAATGATATTTCTATGTCTGATGCTGAAACACAATCTGGTAATGAACATGAACCTAGTAAAAATATTAATGATGATGTTCATGATGATGCTCAACCTAGTAATGATAATGATGTAGAAACTGAACCTGCTGTTGATCTTGATAACCCACAATCAAAGAATCAACATTATGATAAAAGAGACTTTGTTGCTAGGAAACATGGTAAAGAAAGGGAACCTTGGGTTCAGAAACCCATGTCTTTTCCTCCGAAACCATCCAAGAAAAAGGATGATGAGGATTTTGAACGCTTTGCTGAAATGATTAGGCCTATCTTTTTGCGTATGAGATTAACTGATGTGCTCAAAACAAATCCTTATGCTAAATATATGAAGGATATCATTACTAATAAAAGAAAGATACCGGAAGCTGAGATTTCCACCATGCTTGCTAATTATACTTTTAAGGGTGGAATACCAAAGAAACTTGGAGACCCCAGAGTACCTACTATACCTTGCTCCATTAAAAGAAATTATATTAAAACTGCTTTATGTGATCTTGGAGCCGGTGTTAGTGTTATGCCTCTCTCTTTATATCATAGACTTGACTTGAATAAGCTGACACCTACTAAAATATCTTTGCAAATGGCTGATAAATCAACTGCTATACCTGTCGGTATTTGTGAGGATGTGCCTGTTGTGGTTGCAAACGTTACTATTTTAACGGACTTTGTTATTCTTGATATTCCCGAGGATGATAGTATGTCTATTATTCTTGGAAGACCTTTTATTAATACAGCAGGGGTTGTTATTGATTGCAACAAAGGCAATGTCACTTTTCATGTTAATGGTAATGAGCATACGGTACACTTTCCGAGGAAACAACCTCAAGTTCATAGTATCAACTCTATTGGAAAAATTCCATCGATTATATTTGGAGGTTTTGAATTTCCTCTTCCTACTGTCAAGAAGAAATATGATATTCTTATTATTGGGGATGTGCATATCCCCCTTGAGGTAACTTAGTGTTATTCGAAATTTCTCCGATTTCATGATTATCGGAATGAGTTTGTTAACAAGACTTGATCAACCTTGTTAGTGGATTATTTTTGATGAGCATGAGATGGATGAAACTAGAAGCACAAACTTCTGTACCCCACTTTTACTTTCTATTATTTATATTAAATAAAGTAAAAATAGTATTTGCTGTCTGTTTCCTGACTTATCTGTGCAATATAAAAATATCCCGAAAATAAAAGTCCTCAGAATGACATGCCAATTTAATATGATTTTTTTCGGGAATATTTGAGGATTGACAATGCAAAAATTACCGCGGGAGGAGCTGCCACCTGGCCACGAGGGTGGTGGGCGCCCCCCCTTATAGGGCGTGCCCCCCTACCTCGTGGGCCCACGGTGGCCCTCCTCGACTTATCCCAACACCCATCTTCTTCCTCTATCTCACACAAACCCGAAAAACCAACTCAAGCACGAGTTCCACCCACTTTTGCTGTGATTTTCGATCTCCTTGCTCAAAGCACCTCTCGCAAAACTGCTTCGTAATAAAAAAGATGTTGGGAGGGCGGGGGAGATTGTTCCTTGGTATGTGACTCCTCCATTGGTCCAATTAGTTTTTGTTCTAGTGCTTTATTCTTTGCAAATTTGTGTTGCATAGGTGACCATGTTCTTGAGCTTGCATGTCAAATTTATATGGTTCTAAGTAGTTCTAATGCTTGATATAGGCTCTAGGCACTTGTAGGAGTAGTTGCTATCAGTTTTATTGAAGTTGGTTTACTTTTATTTTGAAGTTACTAAGAATTTCAGATTATTTCAGAAAAATAATGAGGAGATTTTTGAGGGGCTCGTCGAGCCAAAGCTCGAAGTAAAAGGCACCGAAGCCTAAGTATAATTTGCCGCGCACCGCAGAGATTCGGGCGTGTGAATGGACTTCTGAAGATTTCTTGAGAGCATCCGGTATCTATGAAGATTTTCATGAATTGGCTCACAATGCAGGCCTCACCACTTTCCTCCATGACCAATGCGATCAGTATCTCTTACTCACAAATACTTTTGTGCAAAACTTTCATTTTCATTCTAGGAACTCACCACCTATGGTAGAGTTTCATTTATATGATGAGCATAAGGAGATGTCACTTTATGATTTCTGTCGGATTTGTTTAATCCCTTTTGAGGGCAAGACAGAAGAACCACATCATGATGATGTGGCTGGGTTTATTGATACTATCACTGTAGGAGAAACTAGAAAGGTTTCCGATGCACGAATCACTAGCATACATTTTCCTGTTTTACGTTACTTTGCATTATTTGCTAGTCGTTGTTTAATTGGACGCGGAAACAGTGGAAACCTTAGTATCCCTGATATAATTATTCTGCACCACGGTTTATACAGTGATAACACTTTTAGTATGGGCGGTATTATTGCTAGACGGTTAAGTATGAACCGTACTAAGGGTCCCATCTTTGGAGGCATCTATGCCACACGCCTAGCTGCACATTTTAACATACCTATTAGGCATGCTGAGAAGGAAGAAAAGGTGTTGCCCGTGTTTATCTAGATCATAAAAGTATGGTGGCACATAATTTTATTATTAAGAATAGGGCAGGAGAGCTTAAGTATCAATTGTTCTTTAACAAACATCACCCTGAAACTATTACGTTGCCTGCTCCTTCTTTGTTTAATTTTGTAGGACCCTACCTCGTTACGTGGGCTGCCGTCCAAGCTTACAAGAATCCTGCACCAGCCTCGGAACAGGAGCCACAAGATGAGCCTCCATGACAATCTGTTTATTCTTGTGATCCAGAGATGACTGTCAGCTAGTGGCAGTCAGAGTCTTCTTCTTCATCACAGTATGATCCCAACTATTCCTCCTCATCACAGTACGACCCCAACAACTATTATTATGGATATCCGCCAGGCTAGCCGTGGCCATAGACCAACTTAGGCCAAAAGCCTAAGCTTGGGGGAGTATGTACTTCTCCCCGACATTACATTTATGCTCACACACGCTCATTGCTAGATGTCGGTGCTCATATCTTTTTCACTGTAATATCCATGCTAGTTTATTTTCTTTTTCCTGCTTTCTTCTTGTGTGTTTGTTAAACCTTAAGAAAAACCAAAAAAAATTAGTAGTAGTTTATTTTTCTGTTGTAGTAGTAATAATTAAAAAGAAAACCCAAAAATATTTCCCGTTCTTCCTTTGCTTGTTGGGAGCTTTCCCGTGTAAATAGTTTTATTTCTTTTCTTTTCTTTGGGGGTCAGTAGGAGAAGACCATAATTAAATTGTTGAAGTGGCTCTTATATGCATTATTGTTGATTTAACCAAGAGCCCATATTGCCTTGTCTTCTCCTGTTTCTTGAATGCTCGCAGATTCCAACTTAGTCCAAGGCACGTACACTCTTATTATTATTCACACCATTCGGTCGTGCAAGTGAAAGGCAATTATGATGATATATGATGGACTGACTGAGATGAGAAAAGCTGGTATGAACTCGACCTCTTTTGTTTTTGTAAATATGATGAGTCTCTCGTTCTTGATTCAGCTTATTATGAATAAACATGTTTGCAATGACAATTAGAGATCATAGTTGCTTGTGCCATGCTTGATTAGCAATGACTTATAATGGTTTACCTTGTGTGCCAACATGCTATTGAGATGATTATGATGTGGTATGATGGGGTGGTATCCTCCTTTGAATGATTTAAGTGACTTGACTTGGCACATGTTCACGCATGTAGTTGAAACAAAATCAACATAGCCTTCACGATATTTATGTTCATGGTGGATTATATCCTACTCATGCTTGCATCCAATGTTTATTAATTTTAATGCATGTACATGGCTGTTGTCGCTCTCTAGTTGGTCGCTTCCCAGTCTTTTGCTAGCCTTCACTTGTACTAAGCAGGAATACTGCTTGTGCATCCAATCCCTTAAACCCCAAAGTTATTCCAGATGAGTCCACCATACCTTCCTATATGTGGTATCTACCTGCCATTTCAAGTAAATTTGTATGTGCCAAACTCTAAACCTTCAAATAAACATTCTGTTTTGTATGCTCGAATAGCTCATGTATCAACCAAGGCTGTCCTTATCTTCCGTGTTAGGCGGGTTATTCTCAAGAGGAGTGGACTCCGCTCCTCACTCACGAGAAAATGGCTAGTCACCGGGATGCCCAGTCCCATGCTTTATGCAAACTAAATCAAAATTAATTGCAAACAAAACTCCCCCTGGGTCCTGATGTATGTTGGAGGCACTCGTTGTTTCGAGCAAGCCATGGATTGATGCTTGTTGGTGGAGGGGGAGTATAAACTTTACCATTCTGTTTGGGAACCACCTATAATGTGTTTAGCATGGAAGATATCGCCATCTCTTAGTTGTTACGTTGACAATGAAAGTATACCGCTGAAAATAAAATTTATCTCTATTGCAAAACCGAGCTCTGGCACCTCTACAAATCCCTGCTTCCCTCTGTGAAGGGCCTGTCCATTTACTTTTATGTTGAGTCATCACCCTCTTATTAAAAAGCACTAGCTGGAGAGCACAGCCGTCATTTGCATTCATCACTGTTAATTTATATTGGGTATGACTATGATTGGATCTCTTTTACCATGAATTACAATGTCTAGTCAGTCCTTGATCTTTAAAGGTGCTCTGCATTTATGTTTTGCGGTCTCAGGAAGGGCTAGCGAGATACCATTTTGTATTATCATATTGTGGTTGTTTTGAGAAAGTGTTGTCATTCGAGATTTATTATTATGACTTGCTAGTTGATTATGCTATTGATATGAGTAATTGTGAGACCTGAGAATTATTGCAAATGTGGTTAGTTATGATCTATGCTGAAAACTTGAATGCCGGCTTGACATAGTTACAACAACAAGAGCAAACAGAGTTTGTAAAAGTTTTTCTTTCTTTCTTTCAGTTTGTCAACTGAATTGCTTGAGGACAAGCAAGGGTTTAAGCTTGGGGGAGTTGATACGTCTCCGTCGTATCTACTTTTCCAAACACTTTTGCCCTTGTTTTGGACTCTAACTTGTATGATTTGAATGGAACTAACCCGGACTGGCGTTGTTTTCAGCAGAATTGCCATGATGTTGTTTTATGTGCAGAAAACAAATATTCTCGGAATGACTTGAAACTCCACGGAACATATTAGAAAAAACAATAAAAAATCCTCGCCAAAGATGAAGACCAGGGGGCCCACACCCTTCTCACGAGGGTGGGGGCGCCCCCCTACCTCGTGGGCCCCCTGGAAACCCTCCGACGCCAACTCCAACTCTATATATTTGCTTTCGGAGAGAAAAAAATCAGAGAGAAAAAATCATCACGTTTTACGATACGGAGCCGCTGCCAAGCCCTAAAACCTCTCGGGAGGGCTGATCTGGAGTCCGTTCGGGGCTCCAGAGAGGGGGATTCGTCGTCGTCGTCATCATCAACCATCCTCCATCACCAATTTCATGATGCTCACTGCCGTGCGTGAGTAATTTCATCGTAGGCTTGCTGGACGGTGATGGGTTGGATGAGATTTATCATGTAATCGAGTTAGTTTTGTTAGGGTTTGATCCCTAGTATCAATTATGTTCTGAGATTGATGTTGCTATGACTTTGCTACGCTTAATGCTTGTCACTAGGGCCCGAGTGCCATGATTTCAGATCTGAACCTATTATGTTTTCATGAATATATGTGAGTTCTTGATCCTATCTTGCAAGTCTATAGTCACCTACTATGTGTTATGATCCGGCAACCCCGAAGTGACAATAATCGGGACCACTCCCGGTGATGACCATAGTTTCAGGAGTTCATGTATTCACTATGTGCTAATGCTTTGTTCCGGTTCTCTATTAAAAGGAGGCCTTAATATCCCTTAGTTTACAATAGGACCCCGCTACCACGGGAGGGTAGGACAAAAGATGTCATGCAAGTTCTTTTCCATAAGCACGTATGACTATATACGGAATACATGCCTACATTACATTGATGAATTGGAGCTAGTTCTGTGTCACCCTATGTTATGACTGTTACATGATGAACCGCATCCGGCATAATTATCCATCACTGATCCGGTGCCTACGAGTTTTCCATATACTGGTTCTCGCTTATTTACTTTCCTGCTGCTACTGTTACAATCACTACAAAATACCAAAAACATTACTTTTGCTGTCTTTACTTTTGTTGCTGCTACCACCACTATCATATTACTTTGCTACTAAACACCTTGCTGCAGATACTAAGTTTCCAAGTGTGATTGAATTGACAACTCAGCTGCTAATACTTGAGAATATTCTTTGGCTCCCCTTGTGTCGAATCAATAAATTTGGGTTGAATACTCTACCCTCGAAAGCTGTTGCGATCCCCTATACTTGTGGGTTATCACCCCAGTGAGGAAAGGATGATGGAGACTATGATTCCCCCACAAGTCGGGATGAGACTCCGGACGAAAAAAAAGAAAAAAAAGAGAAGGCCCAAAAATGAGAGAAAAAGAGAGAGGGGGCAATGTTACTATCCTTTTACCACACGTGTGCTTCAAAGTAGCACCATGTTCTTCATATAGAGAGACTCTTGAGTTATCACTTTCATATACTAGTGGGAACTTTCATTATAGAACTTGGCTTCTATATTGTGATGATGGGCTTCCTCAAACGCCCGAGGTTTTCATGAGCAAGCAAGTTGGATGCACACCCACTTAGTTTTCAGTCTGAGCTTTCATACACTTATAGCTCTTAGTGCATCCGTTGCATGGCAATCCCTACTCACTCACATTGATATCTATTGATGGGCATCTCCATAGCCCGTTGATACGCCTAGTTGATGTGAAACTATCTTCTCCTTTTTTGTCTTCTCGACAATCACCATTCTATTCCACCTATAGTGCTATGTCCATGGCCCACGCTCATGTATTGCGTGAAAGTTGAAAAGGTTTGAGAATTTCAAAAGTATGAAACAATTGCTTGGCTTGTCATCAGGGTTGTGCATGATGTGAATATTTTGTGTGGTGAAGATGGAGCATAGCCAGACTATATGATTTTATAGGGATAACTTTCTTTGGCCATGTTATTTTGAAAAGACATGATTGCTTTATTAGTAGGCTTGAAGTATTATTGTTTTTATGTCAAATGATAGACTATTGCTTTGAATCACTCGTATCTTAATATTCATGCCATGATTAGACATATGATCAAGATTATGCTAGGTAGCATTCCACATCAAAAATTATCTTTTTTATCATTTACCTACTCAAGGACGAGGATGAATTAAGCTTGGGGATGCTGATACGTCTCCGTCGTATCTATAATTTTTTATTGTTCCATGCCAATATTCTACAACTTTCATATACTTTTGGCAACTTTTTATATTATTTTTCGGACTAACATATTGATCCAGTGCCCAGTGTCAGTTCCTGTCTGTTGCATGTTTTATGTTTCGCAGAATACCCATATCAAATGGAGTCCAAACGAGATAAAAACGGACGGAGCTTATTTTTGGAATATTTGGAAAATCTGGGAGAAAGATCAATGCGAAACGGTGTCTGAGGTGGGCACGAGGCAGGGGGCGCGCCCCACCCCCTGGGCGCGCCCTTGACCCTTGTGGTCCACCCATAAGGCGGTTGGTGCCCTTCTTCGGCCGCAACAAAGCTAATTTTTGGTTAAAAAAATCACGGTGAAGGTATCGGTCCAATCGGAGTTACGGATCTCCATATATATATACGAAACGGTGAAAGGGCAGCACCAGAGAACGCAGAAACAGAGAGAGACAGAGAGACATATCCAATCTCGGAGGGGCTCTCGCCCCTCCCATGCCATGGAGGCCAAGGACCAGAGGGGAAACCCTTCTCCCATCTAGGGAGGAGGTCAAGGAAGAAGAAGACGAAGGGGCCCCCTCTCCCCTTCTCTTCCGGTGGCACCGGAACGCTGTCGTGGCCATCATCATCATCACCGCGATCTACACCAACACCTCCGCCATCTTCACCAACATCTCCATCACCTTCCCCCCTCTATCTACAGCGGTCCACTCTCCCGCAACCCGTTGTACCCTCTACTTGAACATGGTGCTTTATGCTTCATATTATTATCCAATGATGTGTTGCCATCCTATGATGTCTGAGCAGATTTTCGTTGTCCTGTCGGTGGTTGATGAATTGATATGATTGATTTAATTTGCTTGTGGTTATGTTGTTGTCCTTTGGTGCCCATCATATGAGCGCGCGCGTGGATCACACCATAGGATTAGTTGTATGTTGATAGGACTATGTCTTGGAGGGCAAGAGTGACAGAGGCTTCAACCTAGCATAGAAATTGATGCATACGGGATTGAAGGGGGGCCAATATGTCTTAATGCTATGGTTGGGTTTTACCTTAATGAACGTTAGTAGTTGCGGACGCTTGCTAATAGTTCCAATCATAAGTGCATAGAATTCCAAGTCAGGGATGACATGCTAGCAGTGGCCTCTCCCACACAATACTTGCTATTGGTCTAGTAAAGTAGTCAATTGCTTAGGGACAATTTCGCAACTCCTACCACCACTTTTACACACTCGCTATATTTACTTTATTGCTTCTTTACTTAAAACAGCCCCTAGTTTTTATTTACGTAATCTTTATTACCTTGCAAACCTATCCAATAACACCTACAGAGTACTTCTAGTTTTATACTTGTTCTAGGTAAAGCGAACGTCAAGCGTGCGTAGAGTTGTATCGGTGGTCGATAGAACTTCAGGGAATATTTGTTCTACCTTTAGCTCCTCGTTGGGTTTGAAACTCTTACTTATCGAAAACTGTTGCGATCCCCTATACTTGTGGGTTATCATGCCCCGATAGATGATGTTTTTGTAGGGTCCATTGGGTGGACCTGGAATTTGACTATTTCATCCGCTGGTTTAAAAGAGGCGGACTTGGGTCTTTTGTCGAGTATCACGTCGTCCCTATCCACCGTGGAGCGCAGCTCAGTTAGTTCTTCGGCCGCAAGGGCTTCGGATAACGCCTCGAGGGCTAGTGCGGCGGTTTTATTTTCAGCATGGAGTGCTATGTCCGGATCACTAGCCAGAGTGATGATTCCATTGGGCCTGGGCATTTTGAGCTTCATGTACCTGTAATGGGGTATAGCTTGGAAGATCATGAATGCCTCCCGCCCTAAAAGGGCCTGGTATCCACTACTGAACGGGGCCACTTGGAATGTGATTTCTTTGGACCTATAATTCTCCGGCGTGCCGAATACCACATCTAGTGTGATTTTTCCCGCACATCGTGCCTCACGGCTAGGGATGATTCCTCTGAAGGTCGTGCTGCTTTGCTCAATGCGGCTCTTGTCTATTTCCATTTTGCTAAGAGTTTCCTCGTAGATGAGGTTTAATCCGCTACCACCGTCCATGAGCACTTTAGTAAGCCGGAAGCCGTCCACAATTGGACTAAGGACCAAAGCGGCTGGTGCTCGGGCTGTTTAGAATTGAGGTTCGTCACTAGCATTGAAGGTTATGGATGTGTCGTTCCATGGATTTATTGCTGCAACGTGGCAGACTTCGGCAAGGCTACGGAGTGTTCGCTTGTGCCTATTATTTGAGGCGAAGGTCTTGAAGACTGTCAATACTGTATTGTTATTTTCCACGGGATGGTGCTCTGTTGTATTGTTGATGAGGATATCCTCGCCGCTCTTGGCCACCTGCCGGAGTATCCAATATGCTCTAAGGCTGTGTGTTCGCATGGTATCCGTTGTACTGTGAATTTTGCATGGCCCATTGAGCCATCCTTCCAATACAGTTCTACGCCCTGTAGTGGGCTTTTGTTTATTTGTAATTGGATCAGATGACTTATGAGAGTACACCCTTTTAGTTTGGACGGGGGGTTTAGTGAGAGTCGGAGGGTCCCAGAATTTTGTTCGGGAAAGATCACTTGAGTCTGGGTGGGTGGGCATATTTAGGTCCGAACCCTGACCCGATCTGAGACCCAGGGGCAGAGGAGTTTCCGAGCTTGGCAGTTCGGACTCCGGGATTTTGCCCAATAGTTCTAGCCCGTTGTCTGATTCTAGGTTCGAAGCTTGGGCCATGTCCTCCCGTGGACGGGTACCCGGCTCGGAGAGCTCGGGAATCCGGACATAGTTTGTCCTCAAAATAGAGGAAGAATTGCTACATTGCTCCTCCACCACCGCTATCTGATGGGTGACCGGCGGAGAGTTAATCTCCCTTTGGTCGGGTTTAAGCCCGATCCGATCATAGTCCGTTGCGACTCCCAGGGCGGCGATGCAATCCAAGAGCTTGTTCAAGGAAGAGATATCTGTTGGATCCATCTTCTCGGCGAATCCCAAGCCGACGTGGAGGCTGTTTTTGATGACCCGGGAAGTCATCATCGGCGCGACGGCCGAACGGGCAGTCATGATGAAGCCGCCTAGTTGGAGAGTTTGGCCTATAGCCAGGGCTCCCCCCGAGGTAATGTCATCCTTGACAACAAGACGAGCCATCAAGCCTTATCGTGGCAGCACAGTGGAACTCTCAATGAAAGCACCAATGTCAGTGTCAAAACTGGCGGATCTCGGGTAGGGGGTCCCGAACTATGCGTCTAAGGCGGATGGTAATAGGAGGCGGGGGACACAATGTTTACCCAAGTTCGAGCCCTCTCGATGGAGGTAATACCCTACTTCCTGCTTGATTAATCTTGATAATATAAGTATTACAAGAGTTGATCTACCACGAGATCGTAGAGGCTAAACCCTAGAAGCTAGCCTATGATTATGATTATTGTTGTCCTACGGACTAAACCCTCCGGTTTATATAGACACCGAAGGGGGCTAGGGTTACACAGAGTCGGTTACAAGGGAGGAGATCTACATATCCAAATTGCCAAGCTTGCCTTCCACGCAAAGGAGAGACCTACCCGAACACGGGACGAAGTCTTCAATCTTGTATCTTCATAGTCCAACAGTCCGGCCAAAGGATATAATCCGGCTGTCCGGGAACCCCCTAATCCAGGACTCCCTCACCCATCCCCCGCCATAGGTGCCCCGCCCCAACTCTCTCGCACCTTCCGGCAGCCGCCGGAACGTCCCCAATGGCGACGGGATCGACCGCCTCCCCGGTCGCGCGCCCATGCATTTCCTTCCGGCGAGCGCCTGCCGCCCACGTTCCCCTCCGGCAGGCCGCAGCGTGCCCCGCCCTCCCTTCGGCCACGCGCCCCAAGTGACGACGGGGTCGGCCGCCTCTTGGGTCGCATGCCCTCGCGTTTCCTTCCGGCGACCGCCCCGCCGCCCGCGTTCCCCTCCGGCAGGCCGCAGCACGCCCCGCCCTCCCTCCGGCCAACTCCATTATCGCTGCTGGGCACCGCTCCCCCTGTCCTCGACCTCTCTCACCGCACCGGAGCAGGATCCTGGTAGCACGACGCGACCAGCGACGCACGGCGGCGCCTGTGTCTTCTCTGCTCATGCTCTTTTTTTTTCTTTCTGATGCAAAAGGCTATGGTCAAGTTCATGGTGAGAACCGTTTGTGTTCTTCCTCATGGCCAGAGCTCGTCTGGTGATGTAGGAGATAGATGGATCCCCAACCGTGTGGTCTAATTCGTCATGGGGCTTCTGGAGCCACTTTTTTTGTAGTTCAACATTGGTATACTTTAGAAGTTCATCTACTAACTGATCGAGGTGTTTCCATCTGCATCCTGCCTTGGCATCTCTAGTACGTGACCTGCTCCGGCACCTCTGATCGAACTTCCCCGTCGTCTCTTGCTTGAACGTGTGAACCTCTGCTGCTCCATGTAAATCTGCCTGCTGCACTACTGCGGTTGCTCTATGTTGTGCCCTTTCGCTGGTTGAAGTTGTTGTTATTTGCTAGCTTTTCCATAGGCTGCTGCACTTGGAGCTTGAAATCAATTTCATCGGTTATGTGCATGCTTGGACTGACAACATTAGGCTATAGAAAAAATGGACGCTCCTCGACTACTAATTCCATGGCTGCCTCAGCTCTACTCGCTCAAGCAATGATAACTCTGATGTTTGTTTCTACAATATTGTTTGCAAGTCAGTATTGTTGGTATGGATGCTTCTCTGTTGTTCATCTTATAGTATGTTAAAGAAGAATCATGAATGATTGGGTCTACATCTGCATAAAAGAGAGTCCCTTTCCGAGTTTTGATTCGTTATTAATTTCATATGTGTGTTGTTAAAAAAGAATTAACTGTGTAGAATGTGAAAAACTGATATTATAGTTGTATTTTTTCTGTTGAATTTTTTCACCATGTTTCTTCGTTATCAAGTAAGTGTTCTTTCATTATTTTCATCAATTTCCTAATTGATGGAAAAGCTTGCTGCTACTCGCGTCCAGTGTTGTGTACTGTGCTCCTGCTCTCTAATGTACTATCTGAAGCTTGTACAGCGTGCCAGAGCAAAAAATGGGAAGGCACTAATCTGAAGTTTAGATATGATAAAGAAAGAAGTCGTGCGATCTCGGATCTAGTGATTTTCCACAAGGTAAGTTGCAGCAAAAACTCTGCTTAGATTTAAAATTTGTGAAGTACTCCCTCCGTTCCTAAATACTTGTCTTTCTAGGCATTTCAACAAGTGACTATATACGGAGCAAAATGAGTGAATCTATACTCTAAAATATGTCTACATACATCCGTATGTAGTAGTCATTTGAAATGTCTAGAAAGACAAATATTTAGGAACGGAGGGAGTATCAGACTAGAATAGTTCCATCGATTTCAGTGAATGAGCAACACGTTTATGAACATTGCTTTCTCACCCGCAGCTATGGCCCCTTTCCCTGATGCATAAACGCGGACGGCCGCCCTGCAACATACCTCTTTCTCCCGCTGCTCCAGCAAGCAAGCTCCTAGCGTCGCTCCTCCAGCCTGCGACCTTCCGTGCCACGTCTCCACCGGGCGTTGCTACCTCCCGGCCATATGAATGGCGTTGCCGAAGTCCACATTGTACTACACCAGAAGGACGACTCCTATAGGTCGTGCCAATCGTCTTTCTTCCACCGTCCATGGTCGCCATCGCCGTTAATAAAGTTGTACTCGATCCATGTGTACTATGTTTGCCATACGTGCTTGATGCATTCGAGCGCCCCACGCAGTGCTCCAGGGAAGTAGCTGGAGGCAGGAGCTAGCTGCGCACTCGCTGATTTTGGCATAGCCTAGTGGTTGTTAACCAAGCTAAGCAGGTCATGTTTGTGTCAGCTAGAAGAACCAGTGTGAGGCGTTACGTAGAGCTTGTCGGTTTGACTGAGTTAGATGTACCAGGATGGGAGATGCGAGTGTTCTTTACTTGTGAGTTTATTATAATTGTTGTCACCGTGTCTTCAGGGACTACTACTAACACTGTACTGATACTGGAAAATAAAATAAACATGTTAATGTTCAATTATGACAGACTTAAAAATATACTAGTAGACTGCCCATGCGTTGCTACGGGCTTTTGAAATATTTTGCTGGTGTTATATAAAGTTAATGCATGTTAAATTTCACATGTAGAGACAATATAGCACGAACACAATTGCATAATAATTGAAGTCCACTTCACTTGCAATAATTGATAACAAAAAGGCAAATTGATGATGTATACATATAGAGCAATGATCCAATTAAAAATCCATTACAAATTATTAAGATCTACTACTTGATGCGCTTAAGAAATTCTCGCCCAATGGAAAGGATTCTCTAGCTTCATTCGCAACATGTTTTAGAAAGTATAATAAAAACTGCTTCCTCAATTCATACTCATCCCACACAAGCAAAAAAATGTAGTATGAGTACTTCACATCCAAGGTCTTCAAACATTTAACAGACAATACGCATCGCGCAAAGCGGCTTAACCGGTTCTTTAATGTCCCACCAGAGCATAAAATGAAAACCAAAATAGCGAGGCACCAGAGTCGTGGACATTGGAGGGGAGGCGGCTAAAGGTATGCACGACTCGAACACGGATCTGCTGAAGCACGGGCGTGGGAGCGACAGGGCGGCGCCGCGATACACGCGGTTGGAGCCTGGCATAGAGAGCGTGTCGGGCACCATGAGGAGCGGCAGTGCCAATGACGCCATTAGCAACGCCACCAGGATCGCCATGGACGGCTTTCCCCGCCTCCCGCCCCGCCCCGTCATCCTGTTTGCCATGTAGTTTATGAGCTAAAACTGAGCATTTACTAAACTGAGGTAAAAAGCATCGAGCATCATCAGCTATAAAACAAACTACATTTTCCTAATAATTAAGATGGCACAGGCATGAAATACCCATTGAACCAGTCATGAGAAATCTGAACCTTCGTCGGGTTGCCGTTGTGTAAATAGGAGGCATTTTTGTCTATGTAACCTTGAGAGCACAGCACCGAGCATGAAAAATCTGAACCTTCCTCAAGTTTCCTTTGTGTAAACAGGAAAATTGAAATCCTTTGCCACACATCTGAACCTTCAGAGAAGCTGCTATCAGGGTTACATAGAGGCACCAAAAACTACTCTCAAAATTTCATTGATAGGCACAGATATTGGTCCTAAGAACAAAATAGACAGTCATGTTATTATTTGACAAAAGAATCTGGCATATTTACCTCAGTTTAATTAAGCTTCCAACGGAGACTAACAAATTATGTAGCCATCATTCCAAAAGCTTCGCCAGCATCAAAAGTTGGAGCACCCTGCTGAAAGGGATAAGGTAATCTTATCATGTCATTGTAGTAGAAGAAACAGAGACGTTCATTTTACTAAATAGCAAGGTTGGTGCAAATGGAATAAGCACAGCAATGAAAAACTGCAGCAGTGGTCGAGAATACCTAGCGCGGCAGTCGCCTGAGTACGGTGGCTTGCCATCTGGGCAGCCATTCTAAGGATGAAGGCGTTGGGCACAAACTTAAAAATGACTCCATGATAAGATAACATAAACCTGTTGCCTGAGGATGAAGCTATCTTACTTGGATTGCCCTAGCTTCAAGTATCCCTGCAATGCAAGCTCACATAAAACACTCGAAATCTTTTGGTCAAAATCCTAGTTCACAAGTGCTCTGCATATAAAATAAGTGCTACAAACTTTACACAGTGATGTGAGGTTGGGTTGGATGAAGTCAACTGTTTTGGGTAATCCACCTACTAAACAGATTCGGTCTTTCCAAATCCTCTATCAAAAACTGCATAATTTTGACTTGGACGCCAAACATAATGTGGAGATCAGTCGCAAAAAAAGGAGAGATACGTCCCATGCTTTCTATAGACTATCTATTTGCACTATTTTGATGTACGGTTTAAAAGTAGCAGTCCAATTTAGTTTCACAGTTCAAAAATTAATCTTTATGTGATTCTGTGTACACCTTGTATGCGGACTTAGACCATGTTACTGTTTGAATTAAACTATGCGTTCAACATGAAAGTTGTAGATATCTTTAGTGGTGAGTAGAGCTAAAAGTGCATGGACAGACTCACTAAATATTAAAGAGACCAATTAGGCTAGTTTTCCCTAGGTTCTGAAACAGCTGCACGCACTCTAACCTTCTGCAGGTTTGGCTCTTGTGCAGATTACATTTAGCTTTTATACTTAAAAAATATTAACAAATCAATATGTTAACCAATATCACCGTCAAATCATCAGTGCCCTGCCTGAAGCTCCTATTGCAATAGAAAAGGTCTACTGGAAACTGCTACTATCTTTGCTGATTTGAGGACACAACAAGTTACACTGGAAACTGCTACTATCTTTGCTGATTTGATTATCAACAGGATTTCGTGATCATCATCTCGCTGATCAGAACAATACTATGCTAATGCTCTGCTAAATTAACCACTGGCTAAAAGGAGAAAATACAGTTTTTTTAATTTAACAAACATGAAAATTCTCATAAGCATATACGTGTAACTATGACAAGATAGCATTATTTTTTGTGGCAAAATTGGACCAAGTATTACCTTCAATCGGCCAGAAGAGGAACATTTGAATCTCCTTGAAAATTTACAATGGACAACCTGCAGCAAACTGACGGGGTGAGGGTAATTGGGAGAGAGATGCAGAGTTGGGGCTCGGCCAGAGGAGGTTAGTCTCCATCGGAATGGCAAGAGTGCAGTAAGCAAATCAGGAGAGTTTGGGATGAAGAAAACTCACCCCTTTGCGGTCGGTCGGATGGGGCAACAGACAAGCAATTGGGTATTATTAATTGATGAGACTGTAGTATGTACCTCAGGTGTAGCATGGGCAGAAGAAGTTCCGACAGACGGTGGAGCACGGACAGATAGATTTCCAGCAAAGTCGATGGTGTATAAGCACGCGATGTTGGTAACTTGCGGCACGATTATATTGGGCAAGCAACTTGCGATGTGATCTATTTGCTTCCGGTCGAGGGGTTCCATAGAACCAAGAAACACGCCGGACTTCTCTTTTGGTGTCATATAAATCCCCATACATACTGAAGAAGGAAGTTTCCTAAAGAGAAGTAAGTTTATTTCAGAGAGAATGTGTAGCAAAAGCTGTTCGCTCTTTATAAGCAAGTGGCCAAGTGCAATGTGTGCCTCGGTTCTTAAATACTTGTATCCCACACATGAATATATTGGATGTTTGACTGAAAGTTAAGACTTGCAGGTCAATAGATATCATTAAAATCTAGATTTATGTTATAACCTACTGGTAGATTTTGAGATTAAAGGTGAAATTAAGAGCATATGCCCTTCTGTTTCAATACCACTAAATTGTGTCTGTCTTTTGTGGGTAGCATCGAGAGTAAAAGACCAACGAGTGCAAGAATTGGAACATAGAAGAATCTTACCTGGGCATGATGCCATCAGGTTCTATGCCAAGATCGAGGTAGTAGAGCTCCCTCAATCTCTCTTGCCAAGCCCTCCCTTTGACCATCAATAGAACAGTCGCTCTCGCTTGCCCTGCTTTTGAAATCTCCTTCTGCACCACTGCAGATCAGTTGGCAGCATAGGCCGAGCTCTCCCATCTATCATCACGTTGAGCGCATCTATGCTTACTTCCCTTGTATCATCACAACGGATGCTATAAATTTGCTTGTGTCCTTGTCATAAATCTGAGTTCTGCACAATATGAAAAAGAAAGAAAGTCTGTTAATACAACATAATGATAGTTCCAAGGAAACATGTACTACGCCGAAACTGGCCATGATAGTATGGATGTCATGTGGATGGACATAATTGTGCAGGAATAACCGGGAAGAGTACTCGGATATCGACAACTCACCAGAGAGATCAGTGCACCCTACTTTAAACGTAGTTTCCTGGTGTCGCCACGGTGGTTGATGTTGCAGCAGTACCTGAGTCTTACCTCGAACTCCAAAGAACATGGCGCCGCCGACAACGCCCGAGGATGCAGGGAGAGCACGGAGACCGCTCGGCCAAACGGGTTCAACGCCACGTTCAGCAGGAACAGGTACTGCCGGCATTGGGCACGGGCTGAGAAGGCGTTGAAGCCGTCACAGAGCTGGACCTCGACGCACGCCCAGGCCCAAGCTCGTTCATGCACGGCCACCCATGCGTGTGGGCAAAGTGGTCCAGGAGTGCCGCCGTGGAGCTAGCGAAACCGCAGTCTGCCTGCGGGCAATAGCATGGCATCGTGAGGGCACGCCTTGAGGTGGTCGGGGTGGTCGTAGTAGGCCGGCGTGGCAGTGCAGCCGTGGGCGGTGTTGGCGCACGGCACCCGGATGGACTCTGTTAGCCTCTCCAGTGCGATGTTCCAGTGATAGCCGCCGGTCAACCGGATGTGACACACACGGCACCTCCTTGCCGCCACCATCTTGTCACGGTACCGCGAGGATATGGTATGACCGACGCCACACTGCACCCGAGCAGAAATGATGTTCCGGTGTTATTGGTACACAAACTTGTAATGGATCGGCCTAGGATGGATGACGAGCGTACGCACCTGGAAGACTGGTGGCATGGGAGGGAGGTAGCAGATGCCGCAGTTGAGGGTATCGTCGTCATCCACTATCACATTTGCGAGCGCCATGCGCTTCGCCGCCGGCTCCATCGTACCTGGAACCCGAGATTGTCGTCGTTGTTCTTGTTCTTCTTCTCTTGTTTCTTTCCTCTAGAAATACTAACATCGTCTCCTCCCTCGTCGGAGGTCTCGGGCCAACACCTTGAATCCGCGGGCGCTCCTCATGATGCCAAAAACCCTCACCGCCGACTGCCTCACACGGATGGCCGTCCCGTCCCGCATCCTGACCTTGTACCGCACTGCCGACACCAGCACCACCGATCACCGTTCCCGGCCCCATCGCTGCCATCACAAATTAAATAGGTACATAAATGCTTTCATCATGAGGTTTATTTGTCATGATAGGTATATGCACGTGTGTTGCACCGGAAGTTGATTTTTTTAAGCTACAGGGGAACATATGGGCACACATCATGATGCAAATCAAATAACAAAAAGGAGATTATGTTTTGGTTATGAAGCATAGAAGTTCTGCCAACTTTGTCCTGAGATATACTAAAGCCAAAGAATATCATAGAGGGAAATCAAATTATCTGAACGACATGATGTTATTTCACAAAATAAGTTAAATTTACATTTAAAATTTAAAATTACCAATTGGTCATCTTTACATGTAAATAAAAAGGTGGGAGTCAATATTACAATACGCTTACCAAAAATGTTCCTCTACAAAAAATTATCATGAAGAATCACCTGCCAAGAATAAAAACTGAGAGCAAGTCTGCAAAATAACAAATTGTTAACAATACATTTGGTAATATAAATCTCACTATTCTTGCACACCCTTCAGACTATACTCTCGTCTATGAACAGAAAAAGAAAACCATATAAACTAAATTCAACTCTGCAGAATAACACAAAGAATCACTAACAGTTCAGTACCATGTGAATGGAGACATACTATACCATCCTTTTTACCTTCTGACTGCACTTCTATTTGTGAGAATTCCAGTAAGTAGATGGCAATTTAGCAAAATACAACCATTGGAATATGGGAAGCCGTATAAACTGAATTATGTAGATAATATCACATGTGCATTATTGGCCTCTAAGATGGAACAAAACTGAATACTACCCAAAACAACACACAAATCTGACTGACAATTTTAAAATTTCATATCTCTCCTATACTACCTAATAAATTCAAGTTGTATACACCTTTTTCAATTGCACAAAAATTTAATTCAGTTTCTAAAGTCTGCAATACCCCCATAATTATAAACAGTCTGCAATACCCCCATTACTAACTCTAGTTCAGCAAATCACTGAGGAAGAGTCATTGGTGAGGATGGGCTAACTCCGCTATATACCATAACTATTCTTAACTACCATATCCAGAAAAAATATTGTCAATTTGAGAGGATACCGAAATTGAGTTACAAATAGAAATAACAAAAGTAAAATGTCAAGCATAAGTAGTCTATTCAGAGGCATCGTTCCCAGAAGAAATTCTGAGCTGAACACCAGAGCACAGCAAGTTGTGACAACTCACATCCCAAATGATAGCAGATTTATTTAAACTGCCAGTAGCATCACAGTACAGACGTTAAAACCAATAGCATTACATGAACACTGTACAGTCAGTTCCTGCATGCATACTTGCCGGTAACCTTGGTACCATCACCGCTCACACTCCTCTGTGTGTCCTTCATCGTCATATTTCCTTCGTCAAACAAATCCAGCAAACGCACACAATCGAATCACCTAATGCTTCGGCAACTCCAATAGCACGTTGTTGCTCCAAGCAATCAGTGAACACCACGGAGAGGGGCGTACTTGGATCCTAAACTCCAAGCAAACAATTAATTAAGATCCCTTGCACACACACACACACCGAGAGAGAAAGAGAAAGAGAGAGAGATCAGGGTATCCCAGGGTGAGGGATGAGAGGAGCTGACCTACGGAGCGGGGCGCCAGCTATGTGTCTCCGCTGCCGCTGCAGAGATCACATGACCATCGCCGCAAGAGGGGGAAGGCTGAGATTGGGGTTTGGGGATCGCGAGCAGGCGGCCTCCATCCGCGGCAGCGTGCATGGGCGAGCAGGGGATCGGCGTTGTTTTCTGGAGGGGATCGGCGGCGGCGGCGATCCAGAACTAATGACGAGGGTGAGATCCGGCGGGGTCTTCTCGAGTCGTTCTCCAGCAGTGAGATCCGACGGGGCCGATGGGATCGAGAGACGCGGCGGCGGCGGCTCCCATCGGACGGAGGAGGCATCGGCGGCGGCGGCATAGGGCATGGATCGGCCGCGGCACAGGGATGGATCGGCCGCGGAGGGGGCGTAGGGCTGGATCGGGCGTGCGAAGGTCTGGTTGGCGGCGGAGACCGATCTGCTGTGGGAACGAGGGATCGATCCTAGAGTTTTTTTGGCGCCGGTTTATTTCGCTAGAGGGTACCGAGTAAGCAGAGATGGGAGGATGACGAAAATAAAACAGAGGTGGGAGTATAACGAAAATAAACCAGCGAAAATAAACCACGCGGACTATTCACCAACTGCTCCATTAGAAATAGAGATTCAGTTGATCAAACTTAAAATAGAGCAGTTTGATGTACATATACATATTTTTGGATATTCTCTATTTCTTAAAAACAAACCAAGAAGACTAAATTAAAAAAACAGAGCAGTCTGACGTTTATTTTAAAAAGATTAGTTTTTCATGTTCATAAAAAATAGAATAACATTAAATAAAAAATAATAAAAAACTTCAATGTGTACAAAAAAGGACTTATCCATTTTAAAAACAGAGAAGATTACTTTCGCAACCATCGACGCAGCCCCTCACCCCCCTCCCCGACCATTGACGCCATCCCTCACTAGCACTCCCTTCCTCGTTTGAAAAAAATATATGAGAAAGGATTGTCCCCATTTCAAAAAAAAACAGAGGTTGAAAGTTAAAAGTAGAGAAGTTCACTGTTTATTACAAAACCAAAAAGGTCAAACTAGAAAACAGAGCAGTCCAAAAGGATTATAAAAATAGGTTTTCATCGATACAAGAAAACTTAGAAGTTCAAATTTAAATAACCAAGAAATTCATTGTTTATCAGAAAAACAAGAAGGTCAAATAAAATAAATAGAGCAGTACATATTTTATATATATATAACGGGTTAGTATTTATTACAAACTAGGATTTTCCTCGTTACTAAATAATTAACTAAGGAGTTCAAACCAAAAAAAAGAGTAGTTCAAAATTTATCGAAAAATGGTATTTTCTTGTTGTCTACAAAATCTAGAGGTTTATATTAAAAAAATCAAGAAGTTCAATGTTTATTACAAAATCAAAGAAGCACGAATTAAAAAACCAAAGAAGTCCAAAAAAATATTAAAACGGATTAAAAGAACCAAAATTTTCCTAAGAGTAAAACTAAGAGGTTCAAATTAAATAATAGTGACGGTCAAAGTTTATAAAAAAACTCAATTTTGTGCTCGGGGGAGCAAAAACAAATATGTTCAAATTAAATTAGGAGAGCAATTCGAACTTTATGGAAAAACATATTTATCCCATGCCTAAAGAGTAAAAGACAAGAAGTTCAATTTTTTTACAGAGATCCGTTCGAACATTTAACAAAAATTGGTTCTATCAAGTTTCTTAAAAAAACATATTTATCTCTAAGAAGTTCAAAGTAAAAAAGAGAAAAGTACAAAGGTTAAAAAAAAGTTAGATGTTTTCTCCTTACTAAAGAATAAAATGAAGAACTTCAAACCTAAATAAAAAGGAAAAACCAACAAAAATTCAAATTAAAACCAAGAAGTTCAAATTAAAAAAACTCAGATTTTCCCTAATACTAAAGATTAAAACCAGGAAGTCCAATTTTGAAAAATGAAGTAGTTCAATGCATATTAAAAACTCAATTTCTTCTTGTTACTAAATAATAAAACCAAGAAGTTCAATTTTTAAAAGTAAAACAATTTGATATTTATTTGAAAACTCAATTTTTCCGGTCACTAAAGAATAAGACCAATAAGTTCTATTCGAAATAATGAAGAAGTTCTATTAAAATAAACCTATAAGTTCATATTTGAAAACGGAGTGGCTCGATGTCTATCAAAAAGTAGGATTTTTTCCCGTTACTAAAAGAAATAAAACCAGAAGTCCAAATTAAAAAGATGGAGAAGTTCGATGATTATAGAAAACTCAGATTTCCCTTGTTAGTAACAAATGGAAAACAAGAAGTTCAAAAATTAAATAATAAGAGGTTCAACTTTTAAAAACAGAGCGCTTCAAAATTTCATAAATAAGATTAAGAAAAAAACCAGGAAGTAAAAATTAAAAAGATGGAGAAGTTTGATGATTATAGAAAACTCAGATTTCCCTCGTTATTAAAGAATGTAAAACAAGAAGTTCAAAAATTAAATAACAAGAAGTTCAACTTTTAAAAATAGAGTGCTTCAAAATTTCGTAAAAAAGATTAAACAAAAAACCAGGAAGTCCAAATTAAAAAGATGGAGAAGTTCGATGATTATAGAAAACTCAGATTTCCCTCGTTATTAAAGAATGGAAAACAAGAAGTTAAAAAATAAAATAACAAGAAGTTCAACTTGGTGTGCATTTTGTATTAAAGAGAATAAAAAACAAAGTCTAAAAGTTTTCTTGTTATAAGTTCAAGTCCTGCATCGGAGAAAGTTAAAAAAATTATTGTGAGAGATGTTTGTACAACAGGAATATCATTTGTGTAACACGGAGTAATGGATGAGAAAATTATAAACGAAAATACATCACAGAAGTTCAACATGAAAACAGCAGGAAGTTTGACTACTATAGTGAATGAATTTCAGCTGAAAAACTTTTAAATCGTCGCGGGTATGAAAAAACCGATCAACACGGAAAAGTTGTTGGGGAACGTAGCAGAAATTCAAAATTTTCCTACGTGTCACCAAGATCTATCTATGGAGAAACTAGCAACGAGGGGAAGGAGAGTGCATCTACATACCCTTGTAGATCACTAAGCGGAAGCGTTCAAGTGAACGGGGTTGATGGAGTCGTACTCGTCGTGATTCAAATCACCGATGACCAAGTGCCGAACGCACGGCACCTCCGCGTTCAACACACGTACAGCCCGGTGACGTCTCCCACGCCTTGATCCAGCAAGGAGAGAGGGAGAGGTTGAGGAAGACTCCATCCAGCAGCAGCACAACGGCGTGGTGGTGATGGAGGAGCGTGGCTATCCTGCAGGGCTTCGCCAAGCACCACAGAAGAGGAGGAAGAAGAGACGCAGGGCTGCACCAACGAGAGATCGAATCGCGTGTTGTGGGCAGCCCAATGCCTCAATATATATAGGGAAGGGGAGGGGCTGCGCCCCCTCTAGGGTTCCCACCCCTAGGGGGGCGGCAGCCCTAGATGGGGAACAAGGGTGGCGGCCAAGAGGGGAGGGGAGAGGGAGGCGCACCAATATGGGCCCTAAGGCCCATATCCCCTAGGGTTTGCCCCCTTTCCACCTCTTAGGCGCCATGGGCCCTTGTGGGAGGCGCACCAGCCCACTTAGGGGCTGGTCCCTCATCACTCTTGGCCCATGCTAGCCTCTGGGGCAGGTGGCCCCACTTGGTGGACCCCCGGGACCCTCCCGGTGGTCCCGGTACATTACCGATAAACCCCGAAACTCTTCCGGTGACCAAAACAGGACTTCCCATATATAAATCTTTACCTCCGGACCATCCCGGAACTCCTCGTGACGTCCGGGATCTCATCCGGGACTCCGAACAAAATTCGGTAACCACATACAAACTTCCTTTATAACCCTAGCGTCATCGAACCTTAAGTGTGTAGACCCTACGGGTTCGGGAGACATGCAGACATAACCGAGACGTTCTCCGGTCAATAACCAACAGCGGGATCTGGATACCCATGTTGGCTCCCACATGTTCCACGATGATCTCATCGGATGAACCACGATGTCAAGGACTTAATCAATCCCGTATACAATTCCCTTTGTCTAGCGGTATTGTACTTGCCCGAGATTCGATCGTCGGTATCCCTATACCTTGTTCAATCTCGTTACCGGCAAGTCTCTTTACTCGTTCCGTAACACATCATCCCGTGATCAACTCCTTGGTCACATTGCGCATATGATGATGTCCTACCGAGTGGGCCCAGAGATACCTCTCCGCTTACACGGAGTGACAAATCCCAGTCTCGATTCGTGCCAACCCAACAGACACTTTCGGAGATACCTGTAGTGCACCTTTATAATCACCCAGTTACGTTGTGACGTTTGGTACACCCAAAGCACTCCTACGGTATCAGGGAGTTGCACAATCTCATGGTCTAAGGAAATGATACTTGACATTAGGAAAAGCTTTAGCATACGAACTACACGATCTTTGTGCTAGGCTTAGGATTGGGTCTTGTCCATCACATCATTCTCCTAATGATGTGATCCCGTTATCAACGACATCTAATGTCCATGGTCAGGAAACCGTAACCATCTATTGATCAACGAGCTAGTCAACTAGAGGCTTACTAGGGACATGGTGTTGTCCATGTATCCACACATGTATCTGAGTTTCCTATCAATACAATTATAGCATGGATAATAAACGATTATCATGAACAAGGAAATATAATAATAATCAATTTATTATTGCCTCTAGGGCATATTTCCAACAAAAGTTGCGTATTTACAATAGCTTTCCACCGGTATATCAGTTGCTCAATTCCGGTTAGTGTTCCGGTGAGTGAATGGAGAGCTATGGGCAAAAAAATTATGTGAAAAATAGAGTGAAGTTCAGGTACACACGTCGAGAAGTTCAGGTTCTTCACACGGTGCATTTTTTAAGAATCTGTTTCGCGATAAAGGCAGAACGAATGATTTTGCCATTTTCGAAATTACTTGAAAACGGCTAGGAATCAGAGAATACCATCAACATGAAAAAGTTTCGCATTTTTTGTAGCTTTTCAACGGTATATTATTTGCCCCATTCTGATAAAGTTTGTAAAAATTACGGCGCAAATACATTTTTAACCATTTTCAAAATTGACATAAAACAGTAAGGAATTGGGAGAAATAATATATACCAAAAAGTTTCGCATTTCCTCAAGCTTTCCAACGCCATATCATTTGCTGCATTCGGACGTACGGTTCAAAAATTAGCTCAAAAATACAAACTCGGTGCAACTTGGACCATTTTCTAAATTAATTTTAAACCGTTCAAAATTAGAAAAAACTTTCAACATGAAAAAGTAGCGCATTTTAATAAGCTTTCCAACGCCATATTATTTATCTCAATTGGATTTGCCGTTTAGAAATGTCATCGAAAATACGAACTCGGTTGTTCGGTTTGCAAAATTTTACGATTTTCCAAATTACTCTTTAACCATAAGGAATTTGAGAAAACTTTCATCATGTGGAAAGAGCGGATTTGCAGCAGCTTTCCAACGCCATATTATTTGCCTCATTTTGATAAACGGTTTAGAAATGCGATCGAAAATACAATTCATGTTTTTTTTGTAACGAAAAAACGGTTTGCAAAACTGCTCTTAAACCGCTTACATTTTGCCAAAAATTCAACTTGGGTCATGATACTGGTGTCCATAGCTTTCCAACGATATATTACAAGCCCCATTTGGGCAATATTGGCAGAAGTTCAACCTAGCACTAGGAAAAGTTCAGGTCAAACAACTCAGGCAGTAAAATGCAAAAAACACAATTTAATCACAACTCGAGAGCAAAATCCGCCAACGAGCGAGATTCCTATTTAAAACGGGTATTTAGTTGCTAAAAGACGTTTCTAGATTACACTAACATCATATAGAACACGACTAACCAGAATAATTCGCGGGGGAAATCACGGTTGCGAAGATAGCCCGAAGGTCAGGTTCGTACAAAGGGAAGTTCGGACGCGTTACTCAGGCAGTTCAGGTTGTGATCAGAATAGTTTGTGTGTGTGTGTGTGAGAGAGAGAGAGAGAGGAGGGGGCGCCTAGCACACACCAGGCAATTGTTTAGCCGTGTGCGGTGCCCCCCTCCACCGTTTACATACCCGGTCATATTTTCGTAGTGCTTAGGCGAAGTCCTGCGAGGATCACTTCACCATCATCGTCACCACGCCGTCGTGCTGACGGAACTCATCTACTACCTCGACGTCTTGCTGGATCAAGATGGCGAGGGACGTCACCGAGTTGAACGTGTGCAGAACGCGGAGGTGTCGTGCGTTTGGTACTTGATCGGTTGAAACGCGAAGAAGTTCGACTACATCAACCGCGTTGAGAAACGCTTCCACTTACGGTCTATGAGGGTACGTAGACACACTCTCGTCCTCATTGCTATGCATTTCCATGGATAGATCATTGTGTGTGCGTAGATTTTTTTCTGTTTTCCATGCAACAATTCCCAACACTATATGTGTAATAGGTAGAGAGGAGCCATCACCGACGTTAATGCGAGTGGAAATATTGATCAGGTGGAAAGTATGAAGGTTATCGGGATGAGAGGGCCATGTGAGCAGTAGCACCAGTAACCATATACCAATCACTGCCATCGGTATAGTTGCTCGATGATGGAACCGAAGCAAAAGCCGCAAAGATGGCCGTTCCCATGGCGCCGGAGGCAGCGAAGGCACCATGTTGGTGGTGTAGTAGGCACCGGCTGGCTGCATCGGGGAGATGGCAGCATGAATAGGCACCCTGCGGCTGCGGGCCGACAAAGTAAAGTATGGTGCGACGCTGGTGGAGGACCGAGGAGACCGGGAACGGGTGCACGCGAGATGGCGCGGCGGCGACGCGAGGAGAATAGGGCGTGGCGGCGGCAAGAACCTGATGCGGCTGCGCCAGGGCGGAAGGTAAAGCTAGGATCGAAACCTATCTGATACCATGTAGTTTGACAATGCAACACACGATGTTGATCAGGTGCATAACGCACGTGTATATGTACAAAGAGTAGCCCATGGCCTTAACTATACAAGGAAACAGGAGGCAGGACCGCTAGAAAAAGATCCTGGCCATATACATGAGATTGGCCGGAAACTACGCTCGTACGTGAGAGAAAAAACACCACATCACTAACCCAATGACCCATCACGAGACATGACGACATCAACAAACTCCTTGAAATCCTCCACGCTGCCATGAGAGAAACAACATGTAAAGATGTGTTGCACAAAAAACACAATCGTGTCAGTATTTCATAAGTGTACTACAGGTGCATGCAATTTGAACCACAGAAATATCTACCTAGTTATGTGTATCTCCGAACGCCTTTGATGGTATTGCTTAGTGATGCCCAATAAATATCATATTATATCAAAAAATGGTAAAGTGCATTTTAGTACAACATCCTTGTTTTACTATGGAGGTGACACCAATTTCCATGAACCAGTGTCGGCCAAGTTGATGGACTTGGTAGTGGAGCACAGTTCGTGTTCCATGATATTAGGAGCGTTGTATAAAGATCCTCCATCTCTGGCTAATATAATAAAGAAAAGTGTGGAGTTTGTGTCACATACAGCTGGGGCTCTGAGTCGGACTCTTAGTACTTTGGTGACGGGCGCTAGTGGGTTGAGCAAAAAATAAGAGAAAATATTTGCTCGGTTGTTAGGAAAACATAGCACATGACCAAAAATGAAGACTTTTATTTTATGATTTAATCATATATTTTTTGGGGTGTTACAGTTAATATTTTGCTCTTGAGTTAAACAATTCCAACACGTCGAATATTAGTATCACAATATCGCACGTGCCTGGCATGTGCACGCAACACAACGCCTAGAAATTCAGCTACAAAAAAGCGGTTAAACAAATTTAGAAACAAAGAAAAAGTCATCAGTTCAGTAATTGAATAAGCCTCGGACCATGTAGAAAAACTATGATATTTTTTAGACATAATTACCAATGGTCCTCAATTAAACCACCAAAGAAAACAATTGTACGCTTAGTAAAGATGAACATTCATATTTTAGTAATCATGACTAACCTATGGGGTGCATATGTTATAGGTGGGTGGGATGATGATCCCACGGCAGAAGATGGAATCAAATGGTCAAAAATTTCAACTGTCTTAAGTGTCATACAAAATTAGTTCAGTTTTTATGAAAAACACTCTAATTAATTAGTCTGAGAGATTAAATGCTTTATTTTTAACAATTGGGGATAAATGACCATTTGTAAACATTTGATATAGTTGAAATTGTGAGCACACGAAAGGACGGAAAATATTAATTTTTTCAAGAAATCTACACTTCAATCTTTTTACCATTTGGCATAAAGCCAAAGGCGACTGCAAGATTTGTTCCTTTAGAAACTTTACTTGTGTGACACCGTGTGTGGGCTTCTTATTGATCTTCTAATCAGCTTTGCATCTGCTCGAGAGATCCAGCGCTTGGTATGACGTTGTTTAATTGGCAAGTGCTCCAACACATGCATCCCACTTTCCTTCTTTATGTTTCCTTCTACTTCCTTTCTCTCTCCTCCTATTTTTTTCCCTCTTTCCTCTTTATTATTTCCTTCTTTCTTCTTCCTCTCTCATTTATTCTTTCCTTCTATCAATTTCCTACGCATGCATCCCCCTTTCCGTATTTATTTCTCCTTTTTATTTTCTTTCTCTTTCCTTCTATTTTCTTGCTCTTTTCTTTATTCTTTCCTCCAATTTCCTTCTGTATTTTCCTGTCACACCTGAAATCCTTAATTACTTCTTCATTCTTTCTCTTTCCTTCCTTATTACGGTACATCTATTTCCTTATTAATTCCCGAGACGCCTTCTTAATGGCTAGAAAAATCCAGGGCGTATATAAATTAGAAAGATTGGATTTAAGCGAGCAATGTGAGACTATTTAATAGGCTTATCAACGTATAATATCGCACAGCTTAAGCTATATGAGTCGGTCTTGACAATTGTCGTTGTACATGAGGTTGAGAGTTCGAGGCGCACAGCAGGCACTAATTTTTTTTCACTGGGCCGCCTTGCTGGGCCCGAACAATTTGGCCTATCCCAATAGAAGCACCTGTGCGTGGAAAATCATAAACAAAAAATTAGTACCACCTTGAATAATAAAAAATCTCCAAAAAATAAATAATAATATGGGTGAACGGATGAAAAAAGTTGGCGAAACGCACCTTGCTTTATTTTATATTATATATATATATAGGTGCCCAGGCACCTTGATTGTTTTGGAAACCGTGGTATATTTAATTTGTTTCCTAACTATTCCTCATGCAAGACTTTCCATGCTTATATTTTATTTTTGTTTTTTAAATATTAGACATGCAAGACTTGCCGTATAATAAATTGTATTAATGTTGATTTGTTTTGAACTGTTGCGGGTGTCTAATACGTGTATTTTTGTTTCCTAATATGGGTATCTAATACCTACCACCGAAATTTTATATATATATATATATATATATATATATATATATATATAATAGGCAGATACCTATATATATTTAATAATTTATTTTTGGAACTATTACATTTTGTTCGTATGTATGTTTCTAATATATATTCAATATATCATATGACTAATGTATGATACCCACGCTATAATATACCCTACGGCGATAAGAGTGAAACATACCTCCTATTTATTTACCCAATTTATCGTATACCCTAATGTCCAAATTGTACATATATACCTATTAGGTATATATTGGATATACCTATGGTATCTTATACCAAATGGATGTTCGTATGTCTATTTCTAATGAATTAATTTCCAAGGTATATATGGCATTTAAAAAAAATTAAGACCGGGTCATACCCATGGTCTCATATACCTAATATATTGTATACCTATTGTAAAAAAAAACATTTCCATGGATGAGTACAACGTACCTTTTACTAATATATATATGAAAAATGTCTTCATACGCATTAATTTCTTATTTGTGTCTCTCCTATTTCTATTAATAGCCGTTAAATATGGAATGTTGCCATGCGTGGAATTCTCTTTCCTATTTGCTACTACTACATAATTATAGCCTTGCATGCTACTAATGGTTCATATTTATGATAGTTATTCTGCCATAATTATTTCCAAATCAGTCAATTGTAATGTAATACATGAACACGCATCTAAATGCAATCGAGCGGTCGAAAGGCTAGGAGCCCGGGCACCTAGGTGTCCCAAACTGCCTGATTGAGGAATAGTTATTTCATATAGGGTCAATTGTAATGTAATACATGAACACGCATCTAAATGCAATCGAGCGGTCGAAAGGCTAGGAGCCTGGGCACCTAGGTGTCCCAAACTGCCTGATTGAGGAATAGTTATTTCATATAGGGTCAATTGTAATGTAATACATGAACACGCATCTAAACGTAATTAATTTCATATAGGGTCGCGCTATTCGTCACCCTGGTTGAGGAATAGTTATTCTTCACCCCCCCCCCCCTCTATTTTATCATCAATGCACCGTAATTTTACGTTCCGTAAGTTTTGTCTTATTTCCGACGTAAAAAGAGACCGTAGAAAATATATAATCGCCGTAAAAAATATTTTATGTTATATAAATTATAAACATAAAAACGTAGTCTAAAATACACATAAACTACAAATTTTCTTGTCTTATAACCTATATTTTTATTTTTTATGTCAAATTTTACGTAGTGAATCAATAGGAATATAACTATTTGAATTCTAAACGTAATTTAATTATGAAATGATCGTAAGATTACCTCGGGTGAAGAAATACTTATTCTGCACCCTGAATGATGAATAGTAACAATATATATATATAGTGTTATTATTCATCATCCAGGATGTAGAATACATTATTCTTCACCCGAGCTAATCTTACGATCGCTTCCTAAATAAATTATGTTTAGAATATAAATGATTACATGCATATTGATTCAATATGAAAAATTTGATATGAAAAAAACAAAATATAGGTCATAAGACCAGAAAAATCACATTTTATGTATGTTTTACACTAAGTTTTTACATTCGTAATTTTACGTAACATAAAATATTTTTTACGATGAGTATATATTTTCTTACGTTCTCTTTTTATGTATGAAATAAGACTAAATTTACGAAACGTAAAAATACGATGCATTAATGTCAAAATAGAGAGGGGGTGACGAATAACTATTCCTCACCCAGATGACGAATAACACGACTATATATACCCCCTTGAGGTGAATACAATTGTTTTGCACCAAATATTCTGTCCAGATTGGCTACGGTGAGAATTTTTTTTTTAGATTATTTTGAAAGATGGAAGTGAGACTTTTTCTTTTTAAGAAAAGTTTTTCTAGATCTTTTTAGATGGATGTGATGTCCACAAGATGCAAGAAAGTTTATTATTTTATTTTGAGATGAAGGTGAGGAGTTTTCTTTTCTTTTTTTCTTGAAGATGGAGAAACGCGCGCATACTAGTCCTATGAATTCAGAGAGGACGTGCCCTCACTCAGAATAGTCTCTAGGTCCGCCGATGCTGTCAGCATGTCTCACTCAGGCTACCTCAGCCAGAGATGTCGCTTTAAACTCTTCATGTGTTATCTTTTATATACTCAAGTCGGGTGTTCTAGATTGAATTTATTTATGAAAATAAAGTCTCGGTCAACACTCACTTCTAGAATGATTCCTCTGGATGTCCCACAAGGGTAACAATGCCAAAAGAAACCGCATCTTCCACGCAAGGTGGTAAGACTCGATGGTGACATGACCTTTGAACAAGTTTCAATCGACGCTAACAAACTCCTCAATTCGTCTGCAGAAATTTCTCATCGTTTGGAAACTACCGGTACTCATCCATTTAACTGTAGCCCCAGAGTAAGACCATGGTCGGCTAGGAGCTCAGGAGGTAGCATACGTCCACACCCCTACCCGTTCACCGGCAATGACGAAGCTGAGGTATTCTCGGTTTCTTCTTTCCGGCTATATTTTCCTCATCCTTTCAGTGATCTGGGCGCTGGCCACGGCCGACGTACCGGCAGGCCAGCGTCCCGGTTGCCCGGTGACGTGCGGCGACGTCGACATCCCGTTCCCGTACGGCGTCGGCAAAGAATGCGCGTTGCACGACAGCTTTAACCTCAATTGTGCGACCGTGGAAGGCGTCGAGATGCCTCTTGCGGGGACAAAGCTTGCCCATCGTTTGAAAAAAATTAATACTTTTTGGCACAATTCCGTAAATGCGTGGTTCCTGCAAACCTTGCCTGAAGTGTTGATATTTTTTGCAATTCACTCCATGTCAAAGCTTGCCCACCGCGTGCTGCATGGCCTCAAAACGAGACAAGACTGTGCAATTCCTGTTCGAGGTCAGCTGCAATGGCATACAATTCACGGTGAGACATCGAGGGCGGACCAGCCCGCATCCACACATCAAACCAAAAGCGAATGAATTTGGTTTTGAACCTCAAACTTTTCCCCCAAGGCAAACGCTTACTTGACCACTTGGATCCCGTTCCAAAATGCAGAGCCGCGCACGTTGGATTTGTTAGGAAATATGCAACTTGTATTCCCATGAGGCCATAGGCCGATATATATACATGTACAGGTGTGGAACATATGCAGGAAACCCCTTATACAACGGGATAAATACAAAGGGGTACATGACTTATATTATAACTCTAACACCCCCCTCAAACTCATGGTGGATGAACAACACTGAGTTTGGAGAGATAAAAGCCATGTTGTGCTCTAGTCTGAGCCTTCGTCAGGAAATCCGCCAACTGTAACTCGGAAGGCACATACTGAAGAGTAATAACCTGATCCTGCACACCAGCGCGCACATAGAAAGCATCAACACCAATATGCTTGGTGAGCTCATGCTTCACAGGATCGCGTGCAATGCTGATAGCACCTGTACTGTCAGATAAGAGCAGAGTCGGTGTAGTGACAGAAACACCAAAATCCTGAAGTAACCACCGTAACCAAGTCACCTCTGCCGTCAAAAGAGCCATTGCTCGCAACTCAGCCTCGGCACTCGAACGGGAAACTGCAAGCTGTTTCTTCGTCTTCCAGGCAATGAGAGAACCACCAAGAAAAACACAGTAAGCAGAAAGTGAATGGCGATCTGAAGGATCACTAGCCCACGTAGCATCCGAATAGGCCTGAAGCTGTAAAGAACTGGAGCGACGAAAGAGTAGACGGTGAGAGATCGTGCCTCGAAGATATCGAAGAACACGAAGGAGATGACTATAGTGAACCGAGGTGGGAGCAGAGACAAACTGACTCAGAATATGAACCGGATAAGAGATGTCCGGACGAGTGACAGCTAGATAGACAAGACTGCCAACAAGATGACGATAACGCGTCGGGTCAGGGAGAGGATCACCATCAGTAGCACGGAGGTGAACATTGAGCTCCATAGGAGTCTCAACAACGCGCTCGTCAGTAAGAGCAGCACGAGCAAGAAGATCCTGGATATACTTTTCCTGGGATATAAAAAAGCCATCAGAGGTAGAAGAGACTTCAATCCCAAGAAAGTAGCGAAGAGGTCCAAGATCAGACATAAGAAACTGCTCACTAAGATGGGCCTTTACAAAGGCAATATACTCGGGGTCATCCCCCGTGATGATCATGTCATCAACATAAAGAAGAAGAAGAGTCCGACCACGAGGAGAAAGGTGAATAAACAATGCTGGATCATGAGCACTTGCTAAAAAACCAGCAGCAGTGATCACAGAGGCAAAGCGCTCAAACCAGGCGCGGGGGGCTTGCTTAAGGCCATAGAGAGAGCGACGAAGACGACATACCATGCCATCAGGAACAGAATACCCAGGTGGTGGCTGCATGTACACCTCCTCACGTAGCTCACCATTAAGAAAGGCATTCTTAACATCAAGCTGAGATATAGACCAGTGGCGTGCAGAGGCAACGGCAAGAAGTGTACGAACAGTGGTCATATGGGCCACAGGAGCAAAAGTCTCATCATAATCACGACCATGCTCCTGCTGAAAACCACGAGCCACAAGACGAGCTTTGTGACGCTCAAGAGAACCATCGGAGCGAGTCTTAACCTTGTAGACCCACTTACAAGTGATCGGACGGACTCCGGGAGGAAGAGAAACAAGATCCCAGGTACCAGTGCGTTCAAGAGCAGCAATCTCCTCTGCCATCGCAAACTGCCATTCAGGATGAACAACAGCCTGACGGTAAGAAGTCGGCTCAAGAACAGCAGCACCAGCGGTGGGAAATCCAAAGCGATCAACAGGCGGACGAGGACGAGAACGCAAGCCATAAGTAGGCTGAGAGGAAGATGACGACTCATCCACAGAGGCATCGACTGGTCGTGGACGACGAGTGTAATGCTGAGGAAAAGATGGAATAATAGAAGGAGGAATCGTCAAGGTAGAATCGGGGGGTGGCGACGAAGAAGTCACCGGAGATGAAGGTGTAAAATCCGGTGACAGGCTGGGAGAGGAGACCGGGGAGGAAGTCACCGGAGATGAAGGTGGAGAACCCGGTGACATGCTAGGCGAGGAGACCGGGGAGGATGGTGGCTGCAAATCAACTAGAGGTGGAGAAGGAGAGGAAGTGGAACGGAGAGGTACAGTCTCGACGGGGGTGATAGGTGAGTCAGGAAAAGTGAGGAAAGAGATATCCTGCACTGAAAAAGTCGAGGAAGATGGGCGTGGGTAGAAGGGACGAGACTCATCAAAAGTCACGTCTCGAGAGATACGCATCCGACGACCAATAGGATCCCAACAATGATAGCCCTTATGCTCATCACTGTAGCCTAAGAAGACACACTCAACAGACTGAGCGGTCAGTTTGGTGCGTTCGCGAGGGGCAAGAAGAACATAGCAAACACAACCAAACGAGCGAAGCATCGAATAATCGGGAGAACGATCAAAAAGTCGCTCGAAAGGAACACCACCCTGTAGAGCAGCGGAAGGCTGTATATTGATAAGATAGGTGGATGTGGAGACGGCCTCAGCCCAAAAATGAGGCGGGAGAGAGGCAGCAATCATCAATGCACGAGCAGTCTCAAGAAGATGTCGATGCTTTCGCTCAGCCACACCATTCTGAGCATGAGCACCAAGACAAGAGAATTGAGAGAGAGTCCCGTGCTCAGCAAGAACACCACGCAACATCTTAGAGATATACTCGCCAGCAGAGTCGGCACGAAAAACACGAATGGGTGAAGAGAACTGAGTATGAACCATGGCAGCAAAACGCTTATAAATAGACAACACCTCAGAACGAGAAGTCATGAAATAAAGCCATGTGTAACGAGAGAAATCATCTATGAAAATAATATAGTATTTATGACCACCTTTCGAAGCAAAAGGGGCCGGACCCCATACATCAGAATGGACTAAATCGAAAGGACGCTTGGACACTGACTCACTATGTGAATATGGTAACTGAATCTGCTTGCCAAGACGACAACCCTGACACTCTAAAGAGACATCTCCTGAGACAGACCCCAGAAGACCTCGACGAACTAAAGAAGACAACCGAGAACCACACAGATGACCAAGTCGATGATGCCACTGCTGGAAGGAACCAGTAACGGAGGCGACAGAAGCGGAAGAACTGGCGATGGTGGTGGCAGCGGAAGGAACATGAAGCCAGTCCAACTCCCAAAGACCCTGAGAATCACGGCGGCGAGGGCCAGCCCCAACCAGAGTGTGCGTGCGACGGTCCTGGACAGAACAAGAGTCAACGTCAAGGATGACGCGACAACCAGAATCCGTAAGTTGACCAGCAGAAAACAGATTCATGGTAAGTCGAGGAACATGAGCAACATCAGGAACAGAATGAAGGAGTGGTAAGATTGCCTCTACTAGCAACAGAAAGTGGAGTACCATCAGCAGTGAAGACATGAACAGGAGAATCCAGTGATCAAAGAGAGGACAAAGTGGAAGAATGAGAAGACATATGAAAAGAAGCTCCAGAGTCCAGAACCCATGGGGATGTACCTGACTGTGTAGAGGGTGATTGCTCAGTGCGGGAAGCATCAGTCACAGAACCAGCAGTACCCGTCGAGGAAGAACTTGAAGCCGCGAGCAGACGCGTAAGTCTCAGAATATCCTGCTCAGTCAAAGCAATGGCTGAAGCTGTCGAGGTAGATGACGAAGTCCCTGAAGATGATGATCGAGCCTTGCGCGGGTGTTTCTTCTTCGTGTAGCACTGAGACCAAGATGACCATCATTGTTGCAATAGTCGCAATGTGGACGGGGCGACCTGAGCCTCCAGAAGGAGTGGGCAAGAGCGGCGGAGCACTCGAGCGAGAAGGGGTCGGTGCAGCAGGTGGCGTAGGAGCACGAGTAGCGAGCACAGAGGGAACCTCCAGCAAACCAGCACCACGTAAGCGAGTCTCCTCAGCACGAATCTCAGAAAGCGCCTCCATGAGAGAAATACGGCCACGAGCAAACAACTGAGCACGCCGGGGCTCAAACTCCTTACGGAGCCGAGACAGGAACTCATAGACGCGATGAAACTCCAAATTGGCCTGGACAGCCTGGCAACAGGGGCAGGTACGACACCCAGCACTGCGGAGAGAATCAAGTTGGCGCCAGATAGCAGAACTCTGTGCATAGAAGTCATCAACAGTAGAGTCACCCTGCTGAAGAGCATGCTCCTGACGGACCACAGAGAGGTATAAGGCATCACCAGAGGGCTGATAGCGCTGACGAAGACGGGTCCACATCTCAAAGACAGTAGGAAGACCCAGAAATTCAGAAGCAAACTGAGGCAGAACACTAGCAGTGAGAACAGCTGCAGCACGAGCATCATCATCAAGCCACTGGGTGTAAACAGACAGAGCACCATGATACGTCTGAAGAGCCTCCTCGTAAGCCAAAACCCTCTCATCATAAGCACGATCAGCAGCCTCATCAGCAAGCTTAGTCGCATCCTTGGAGACCTGATTAGCATCCGTAGGAAGAACCGATGGAGTTGGCGGAGTAGGGGCCACCGGAGGAACTGGACGTGGCGGACAGCAGACCTCGCCAGAAAGAACACCCCAGAGACAGATGCCACGCATGTGAATGCGCATAAAGCCAGTGAACTCGGTGTAGTTAGTACCATCAAAGATCACCGGACAGCGAGGGACAGCAACATAGCCCGATGCAGCAGACATTTTTTTTGTGTGTGTGTTAGTCAGGGGCAGACGAACGTAGCAGACCAATCAGCCGAGATCCGGCGGCGTGACGAATCAATACGCCAGCACCACGTATCAGCAGAAGCAGCAAGCAGCACCCGTAGGAAGTGGCTAGCACCACGTATCACCGGAGAGCAAAGTAGCACCACGTAACAGCAGCAGCCAGCAGCTAGTGCACCAAGCGGAGATGTAGCACGGATCGATGAGATCTTCAACTGAGGACAAACGGGTGATTGATCTGGAGGCCCGGTCCTGTCGTGGGCAGATCTGCAGGCAAGCAAACTCCTCCAAGATCGGCAGCTGGCAGCAGATCAGATCCAGAGGAAAACCGGCTTGCTCGTGTTCGATCCAGGGAGACGGGACTGGGGAAGGAGCCGGCCTGAGTTGACCTGCAAGGGAGAGTAGCGGGCGTGGAGAGCCGCCGGCTACGATAGACAGAGAAAAGGAGCAGCGGCCACAGAGGACGGCGGCGACGCGGGTTGGATCAATAGCACGAGTTGCAGCGTGCAAAAAAAATTGACCTAGCTCTAATACCATATATACATGTACAGGTGTGGAACATATGCGGGAAACCCCTTATATAACGGGATAAATACAAAGGGGTACATGACTTATATTATAACTCTAACAGGATTCAGAAAAGGACCCGGCTGGGAAAGTATTTGGCCTTCAACATGTCTGCCCATAGACCTTGCGCGTTCCAAGACAGCTTCCAAATCCATGAAATTTCTTAGTATCTACATATATATATATATATATATATATATATATATATATATATATATATATATTACACTTTCCAGAAAGTACTTGCGAATACATTATGTCCCCTAGTGCCTAAATATACGCTTCCTTCTATCAATATAGCAAATTTTTTGCTTCCACCTAACAGTCCAATTTTCAATGGGAAAATCAACATGCATGCTTCATGACATCATACAGAATGTTTCAAATCATGGAAGCATCCACATGGTTTAGTTAAACATAGCCAATGTCTAAAGTCTAAACGTAGAATTAGCCGTGGTCGATGTCACCCTCTTCCCCTTACGGATGCATTGCCCATCCGGTGAAGCAATAGCTTGAAGCGGCACCTTGGTCATGCATATGCATATGAGAGATGCGCTAGCCGACCACGCTGATCAACCTCGGTGACACATGAGATCGACCACTCAAGCCAAAACAAACAACATCGACGAGCGGCCGCATGGTTTGCACCCACGACTAAATGCTCGACGAGCGGAGCATGTCCGTAGAGGGTGCATGTCGGGTGACACCGATAAGGAATCGCAGAGGGAGGGCTCTACGATGTATGGCAGGTCCTCAAATTTGGAAACCGTGGGTATTCATCTATCTATTATGAATCCTCCCTCTACAAGCAAGCAAAGGTGTTCCGTCAGCATATCTCACTCGAGGCTACCTCATCCAGTGATGTTGGCTATCTCTTTTATGCTCAATTAATTCGGAAGTGCTCCCAGATGGAATTTAATAGGGAGTGTCCCCGGTCCATCTTGGACACGGTCAACATTAACTCCTAGAATGATTCTTCTGGATATCCCACAAGGGTGATGGCGACATGACCTCTAAACAAGTTCCAATCGAGGCTCGGCTATAAAATCAAGGTTTGTTCCCGAACGAACTCCTCAATTCGTCTGCAGAATTTTCTCCTCGTTTGGAGACTACTGGCATTCATCCAATTAATTGTAGACCCAGAGCAATACCATGGTCAGCTAGGAGCCTACGTCCACACCTACCCGTTCACCGGCGGCGGCAATGATGAAGCTGGGCTATCCTCGGTTTCTTCTCTCTGGCTATATTTTCCTCAGCCTTTTAGGGATTTGGGTGGTGGCCACGGCCGTTGTACCGGCAGGCCATCGTCCCGGCTGCCCGGCGAAGTGCGGCGACGTCGACATCCCGTTCCCGTTCGGCATCGGTGATCAGTGCGCGTTCCACCCCGGCTTTGGGCTCGACTGCACGGCCGTGGATGGCGTGAAGAAGCCTTTTGCGGGGACCGTCGAGGTGACTAAGATCTCCTTGACTAACGGCACGGCCACGATGAACACGGCCATCTCTTGGCAGTGCTATGTCCCGGCCACTGGCACTACGAACTATTCAAATGGATGGTTGAACCTCACCAACACACCTTTCTGGATATCGGAGGTTGATAATACAGTTATCGTCATCGGGTGCAATACTCTTGCTTATATGATAAGCTCTTCTGTAAGTACTTCGCTTTCTTATACTGAATTGATCCGGGTGAAAATGTCTGGAAAGCCGAATTTTTCTTTAATCAATTTAGAGGGTGTAAAACCTGCCCCAAACAACTGTTTTTAGTTCATTATTACATATCCATTATCAGATAACAAGCAAATGACATGCTATGAGTATTTTTCTTTTTGTGGATCATGCTATAAGTTAACTTAACAAAACACTAAAACTCTTATGTTGATGTTATTAGATACTCCATCCGTAAAGAAATATCAGAGTGTTTACATCACTAATTTACTAAAATAAATGCTTTAATATTTATTTACAGAGGGAGTATTGTAGTTTATTATCCTAACCCTGCACTGAATCCACCCGATGGACGGCCGCTGGTCTTATGTCCACGATGTGTACTAGACCGGTAACTTCTAGGCCTTTAGTTTTTCTTTTCTTTTTTTGCGGGAATTCTAGCCCTTTAGTTTCTGTAAGCCCCGTGTTTTGTGTAGAGCTTGAAGCTCTCTCACCATTCGTGAGCAACAAAGCCCCTAATTTTTACATTGATTAACTTTCATATTTGTCTTTTTGCAAGAGACCTTTTAGTTCATACTCTCTCTTTTTCGGTTTAGGCTGGTCATAGTGAGGAGTAACATGTATGTGGTATCATGCAAGCCATTATTTATTAAGATGTAGACTCATTTTACCTTGGGATATGTTCTAAGTCAAACTTCTTTGAGTTTGACCATGTATATAGAATCACGTATTAACATCTACAACATCAAATATTTATATATATGTTTTTGGATAAAAGGTGGTTTGAATTGATTTAAAATATAGCATCAAGAAAACACAAACATAATGAGCACACACCTGGCCTCTGCATAGTTAGAATGCATACAACCAACATCAACACGTACACACAACAAATAAACCCGCCGACGAATAGCAAAGTCATACAAGACCAAATCTATGCCTTAGTGGAAAAAAACACTCAAAGTGATCAACATCGATCACCAAATTACATCAATGACCATATCCACATCAAGCATCTTTTAACACAACAAGGACAACAATATTCTTCAATAACAACGCCTTCAGAAAGGGAACGGCGCTCAAGAGCCGTTGTCACCGGATCCAACCACCAAAGACCAGATTCTACTATATGATGAAATATTTATATAGTATGAAAAAAATATTATGATGAATCTAATGAAGCTAATTTGGTGTTGTAATATTTGTATATTTTTTAGTAAATTTTGTCAAATGTAAAGATGTTTGGCTTAAAAGAAACCTAGAACTTAAAAGTATTTTGAAATAGAGGACTAGTGTAAGTTAGGTCCAGGACATCACATCATATTATATTTTCCACACGTGCAGTATGTAATAGGTTGCTCGTCCACGTGCGAGAGCGGCGACCCCCTGAAGAATGACACATGTTCTGGTGCTGGCTGCTGCCAAGCCAATGTCCCAAAAGACATACAGTATTATAATGGCTATTTCAACGAAAAGTACAACACCACAAAAATATGGCGAGACAGCCGCTGCAGCTACATAACAGTGATGGAAAAGGCAGCTTTCAACTTCAAAACTAGCTATGTCAAATCCACGTGTTTTATGATACATACAAGGGCAAAGTTCCTATTGTCCTGAACTGGCAAATAGCACTACAGACTTGCAAGGAAGTTAGGAACGAGAGTTCCTACGCATGTGTCAGCAGCCACAGTGTGTGTGTTGATTCCACCACCCACAACCCAGGCTATCGCTGCAACTGCTCTGATGGATACCAAGGCAATCCTTACATCGCGACTGGATGCCGGGGTATTGCTTCCTTGTGCATTGACATAAGACCTCACGTAAGAATCAAATTGTATACAGTGTTTAGCAATTCTAACTACAAACAATTGTTTGGTTCCAGATATCGATGAGTGCCGGCGCCTTGTCAATCCTTGCGGCGACGGTATATGCGAGAACACGCCAGGAAACTACAGCTGCTCATGCTACCCAGGGAATTATATGACGAATGGCGTTTGTGTGCCAATTCAAAAAAAGCCTTCCCGTTTTCAGGCAATGCCAGTTGTAGGTAAGTTCGTGTGTACGGCGAGCACCAAAATAACATCGCTTGTGGGCAATTAATTGGACACCTACGAAGTACAGTAATACGGAAGTTTGTACTAAGATGATAGCCTAATTTGTTTTCTTTAGAAGCAAGTCATGTTTGGCCAAATTTCTAATATCTCCCGTCACAAGTATGATCAGTTTCTTTTTATCAATCAAACATTTTAGAAGTGTGACCATCACTGTTGAAGATTTTACTACAAAATTGACAACATAAAATTGAAAGTACTAGATTCGTTATGGAATATGCTGTTATAATGCATGATTGTTTCTTAATTGAAAACAACGCATATTCATAGAAAATGATGGTCACTTTTCCTTCAACATAATACTTTTATTATAACTGGCCACTACACATGGAAACTAATTCATTTCGAACAAATACCTCATGCAGGTGCAAGTGTAGGACTTGTCGTCCTTGTGATTGTTGTAGCTTGTGCATGCTTGATCCAAGAGAGAAGAAAGCTACGAAATATGAAACTGGCCTACTTTCGGCAACACGGTGGTACGATATTATTTGAAGAAATGAAGTCACGGCAAGGCGCCGATGCATTCAAAATCTTCTCAGAAGAAGAATTGCAGCAAGCCACGAACAGGTTTAGTGAAAAACAAGTCATTGGTCGGGGAGGCCATGGAACTGTCTACAAGGGACTTCTCAAGAGTAATGTTGAAGTAGCAGTCAAGAGATGCATGACAATTGACGAGCAACACAAGAAAGAATTCGGCAAAGAAATGCTGATACTAGCCCAGATCAACCACAGAAATGTCGTGAAGCTCCTCGGGTGTTGCCTGGAGGTGGAAGTCCCCATGCTGGTGTACGAGTATGTCCCAAATGGCACGCTCTTTGATCTCATCCATGGCAACCATGGCTGGCGCATCTCCTTGGCCACTCGCTTGGGGATCGCCCATGACTCTGCCGAGGCACTCTCCTACCTTCATTCGGGGGCTTCAACTCCGATCCTCCATGGTGATGTTAAATCTTCCAACATCCTTCTCGACGATAACCACAAAGCTAAAGTCTCCGACTTTGGCGCCTCCATCCTTGCACCAACCGACGAGTCCCAGTTTGTCACACTTGTGCAAGGAACTTGTGGGTACCTCGACCCCGAATACATGCAAACATGTCAGTTGACAGACAAGAGTGACGTGTACAGCTTCGGTGTTGTTCTTCTGGAGCTGCTCACATGCAAGAAGCCATTTAATCTCGATGCCCTTGGGCAGGAGAAGAGCCTATCAATGATGTTTATGTCTGCGATGAAGGAGAATAGGCTTGAGGTTATGTTGGATGATGGGATCAAGGACGAGGACAATATGGAGATTCTTGAAGAGATCGCGGAGCTGGCAAAGCATTGTTTGGAGATGTCTGGTGAGAACAGGCCATCAATGAAGGAAGTTGCAGAGAAGCTCGATAGGCTGAGGAAGGTGATGCACCATCCATGGGTGCAACAGAATCCTGAAGAAATGGAAAGCTTACTTGAGGAACCCTCGGCAATGGTCCACTCGACGATTGTCAGTGATCAATATTTCAGCATTGAGAAGAAAGCTGTGACAAATCTGCAATCAGGGCGTTGAGTAATCGCATCTAATTATTTTGTATCAAAACAATCCATCAATTTGTATATGTACGTTATCTATTTCTCATTATCTTTGTCAATTGTACTGGGAATTCCCATCGTATTATAGTTGACCGAACGACATTACGATTACAAACGGCCACGTATTATAATTGTCATATGGAAGAACCGCGGATACATCACAATGTTGAAACCATCAACTAATTCTCCAGTATAAAACATAGTGTTACAGCGGGTCCAGACTAGTTGTCAGTTCTCACATACCAGATTCACGGAAATATTTACATTTACAAAGTTACAGCTGTGGTTATTTACAGATTTTCATCGAGGGGTGATTACTTACAGACTACAATCGATGCCGGACCTTAGTTTATACTAGTTGTTTACACAACCGATGCCAGACTACAACAGATACAATCAATGAAATAGCTTCACAACGTACATTAGTTTATACTAATTGTTTCATGGTGACTACCGGATCTTTGCTGACTGGTCCAACAACTGCTATTCCAGATCTATTCATTGGTTCGATGAAGGAAACATCAGAGCTAACAATTATGCTTGAGTATGAAGTGAGGATATAAGCATCTCTTATGACGAAGCCCTTGATGATGGGCAACGGGAAACCTTGTCCAAGATACGAGTTCACGTAGGGCACGAACAAATTTTTCAGGATGATACGCATCAGACTCTGACAATTTAACAGGATTAGCATCGGTTCAGAGTATCAGAACTCCAGAAGGAAAAAATGATGTTCAAGTAAGTAAAGTAAAATTAGGTATAATGAAACATGAGTGCAGCTCCATTAGTAACCATTGGTTTTTCTTTTAGCGTCAGGTTTAAGGACATCTCTGAAGGCATTTTCTGTTATAAAATGGTGCCCCTTCAAGTACTTAGCATAACATAATCTTTCATAATTCCTAGACATGACGTAGCAATTTCCAAGCTCATCTCAGTGCTAGCATTTAGATTAGGAATCTCCCCTGCTACATCTTACTAAAGTGTGCATTTGGGTGCAATTAAAGGCCCCTACCACTGGGAGACAAAAAAACTGAAAATGCCGAGGCAAAAATTACCTGCACTATACCAGTATGAAGTTTGCCAATGTCGCTCCACTTCAAGTCGAACGAGAAATAATTTAACTCAACCTTTCCAACGAGATTATTTCCAGAAACACTTGCATGTCCAGAAACAGCAACTGACTGCAAAAGCAATATGTATTACAATAAGAATAACATTAAGAGATTGAGAAAGATGCATATGTTTTCATGGAGATACAAACTTCCAATTATCCAATACAGCAAAGTATAGTTTAGTTTAGTTTAGTTTGATTGTGTGAAAAGTTGAAATATTGAGAGCCTGAAGCAACATAAGAAGATATACTTTAATACCACCCAGATGGTGCATATGCATTGTTATTTCACTCCAATAGATTACCTCTCATAAACTGAACAACTAGGATAGGAACACACAAAATCAGTGAAGAAAAACTCACCAGTGATATGCATGCAACTGGAACTTTATCATCAGAACCCAATACGATTACTGTGACATCTAAGTCCACTGTGGTGTCAATTCTACCCACATTAATCCTCACAGAGGGAGGTGATATAGCAGAAATGTTCAGCAGCATATCCTTGTTTGGATATTTACGGTACAACCTTGGAATCAAAAACCTCCAGCTAGCAGTGTTCAAAAGAAACTGATCGGGAACCTTGTCCACCATATGTTGTAGTAAACCAGCCTGAATGACGAAAGTAATCACATCAATCAGAATAGGCTCACTGGTATGTAGTAGTATAGTTGAAGCATGGAAAACGTCTAGGTTCAAGTTAGCAACTCTGCACTCACATAGTCAATAAGAATACTATTCTTTTGAAATAGGAAGAGAAAAGGAACAAGTTTACAATGATAAATGATCATAGTATACCTTGAAGTAGAGAGCTGAAACAGAGTTGAAAACATCTTCGTCCAATGAAATCCACAGCATGTTTGAAGAGCTGCCAAGAGGTGGTGCAAGTTTGGTATCACCAAAATGCATGTCACTCTGAGGAGCAGTTTTATCAGATGGAATAAATAGTCCATCTATATCAAACTCAACAGAGGAACTACTGAAGCGTGGATCATTAATAAATGTCACATTCATAGCAGCGACTCTATCAACATAAATTTCCTTTGGAAGACCTCCTAGGAAAAGGTCGAGCTTCGATGCACCCTCCACTATTTTGTTCGCAATCGCATTTTCCACAGATGATCTGATATGATTGCTAAAAGCATCTATGAATCTACAAAAAGCAAGAGGATATATCAACTGATGTGGGTTAAATAACATCTCACTAAAATTCGTTCAAAAAGAAAAACCCTAGTTCACTTCAGATACATATCATGCCAAGAGTTTTATATAGAAAAACCCTATTCAAAGGAGTTGACAAAGTACTCACAAATATGAAATTGTGAACCACGTACCCTTGATAAAACCAAGAGGATCCTCCATTGAGTGTTATGTCCAAGTCTTTCATATAACAGCCACATTCCATGACAAATAGTTTGAGCGATCCATTTTTATTCTTCAGCCCCATGGAAACCCCAACATCCATTCCTTCAACCTTAGTGAAAAGGATTCATGAATACACCTTGTACCTTCTTCCATATGCATGTCAAGGGTGTCTACTACTAAAAAGTTAAAAGGTAAAGGATGTGTAACTATCACATACTATGTCGCACCACAATGAACAAAACAAAGGTGCAAGGTTTGACATGCTAAGAACACTTCCAAGTAAATGTAAAAATTACATACAAAAGGCTGCAATTGTTTGCAAAGGAAGGCATGTAATTTGAATCCAGGTACTTAGTTTCTTGTGCAAGCTTTTCAACTTAAATAATTTTAAAAATAAAAGTAACTCACTTTTTGCCTTGTCCAAATGAACAACAAGCTTATTATCAGACCAAAATGATTTATGACGCATACGGCATTTCTAAGTTACCTTGCCGAAATACTGTTTAGTTGCTTGCTTCTGTCTAGGTGTATAGTTAGATTCTACTGCCTCCGTTGCCAAATATAAGATGTTTTGGATATTTCAATATGGACTACATACGGATTGAAATGAGTGAACAAACACACTAAAACGTGTCTATATACATTCGATTCAGGAAAAAGTTAAAACAACTTATATTTGTGAACGGAGGGAGTAGATCGTAAGTTCAAAACCCCATTGTGCTAAAATGTCATATGCTGGTCAAAGCAATCCTGCAGGCTGACCAAATTGAATCCTAAGTAAAAAAGTCATGCTGGTACCAATATGTAGCCAAGATATGAGTATTGTTTCAATTGAAGCTTATGTAAAACAATCATGCTGCACTAATAGGTAGGAAAAATATCATTATCCCATAAAATAGTTTGTACTACTGTATAATACACATAGACACCCATGTACTTACTGAAGAGATGAAAATTTCTTTACAGCCGATGTATATATGAATTAGTTCTCCGAAAACTAGGTTTACGTCTATTCTTGAGGATGCAATTACCTCTACTTATGAGCATTATTAACATTCATGAACCAATTAGTACCTGAAGCCCGTCAGTCGTATTACCTGAACGGAAGCATTCCCGCTGTCAGAGATCTCAACGAGCCAGGAGCTGTACGAGTAGCTCCACTCCATGGTGATGTTGACGCTGGACAGGGACGCGGCCACCACGACCCCCGTGTCCCCGGCGGCGACGGTGGAGTCGGCGACTGCCACGCCGCCGAGCACGATGCGGGAGGCGACCGTGCGGACGGCGCCGATGATGGGGATGCTGACGGACCGCTCGATGTCGGGGACGCTCAGCTGCGCGAGGGTCTCGGCGGCTCGGGGCACGAGCAGGTCCTTGGCGAAGTCGAGGCCGGACTGAGAGATGACGGCGGAGATGTGCGGCGAGCCGGCGGCGGGGGAGGAGGTGGAGAATAGGAGGGTGAGGAGGAGGACGAGGAGGAGACGGGTGACCATGGCGGCGAGGGGGATAGCGTTCGCCGGCGGCGGCGGAAGTGGGTTGCGTCAGGGAGAAGAACACACGCGCGGCGGGGGGGAGCTTGCGAGCTCGCGACGGCTTTGACCGGCCGCGGCTTCAGTGAGGAGCGATTGGGGTTTGCCAGGGTTGACGTGGCGCAAACGTGGCTCGGTTGGCCACCCGTCAGCCGGCGGCGTGTAGCATCGCCCGTCCACATGTGTTCTTCTTCTTTTGCTTAAGAAATGCTAGCCATGTGAAAGAGCGAAAAGCCGTCAATGCAATAGAAACAACACGACAGTTCTCATCAATATGTGTGTGCGGTAAGGTAGTCGTGCACGATTGTGGCGTGGCTTGTTGGGTCCGTCCCACCTGGTGACGGTTCGCGTATCGCTCCGTCGATTGCGGAGGCGATTAGGGTTTCGGACGTACTTCCTCACCCATAGCTCTCGTCTGTGATCGATCGCCATCTCTCTGACCTTGATCGATTTCGTTCGTCTCTCGCATCTAAGCGAGCCTCGTCGTAACCCCTCCACCAAAACCTTCTGTGTGCTCCCTAGGGCGCACGGTCATAAGACACCAAAACCCTAGGAGGTGCCCGGCGGCGGCCATTGGCCGACAGGAGGTAGATGGAGGGAGTAGCAGGGATGTTGAGGAGTCTCAAGTTGTCGGAGGAAGAGAGGAAAGGGGTCAAGATCCGGCTGGGGGGAAGGAGAAAGGGAAAGGATCGAAGTTTCAGGCGGTGGGGAGAGTGGTGTCCGAGAAGCCGGCTCATCCAGATGCGATTTGCCTCTCCTTGGGCCGGATCTGGTGCCCGATAAAAGGAATTGACTGCAAGGAGGCGGGGGATAACAGGTTTGTGTTCACACTCAAACAGGAGTCTGGTAAGCGGAAGGCACTTGAGGACGGGCCGTGGATGTTTGATAAGGATCTTGTTGTGGTGGAGGACTATGATCCAAGCAAGAGAATAGAGGACTATGACTTCAATGACATCTCTATATGGGTGAGAATCTTCAGTCTCCCTCTCGGTATGATGAATGAAGCCACAGCGGAGGAAATAGGCAACATCATTGGGCGATTTGTTGAAGTGGATGCTGGTGCGGATGGAAGAGCAATTGGCAAATTCTTACGGGTGAAAATCAGGATGAACATAGAGAAGCCAATCATGAGAGGGTTTACCCTAGATGATGAGGATGAGAAGGAACCACAGAAGAGAAAGAAGGATATGAGTATTGATGGGAAGGAGGGAGAGGAGGAAGAAGGTCTCTGGTGCCGCTTCGAATATGAGTTCTTGCCTGACTTTTGTTACACATGCGGCTTCATCGGACATGTGGCCAAGGAGTGCTCTATCAAGATGAAGAAAGGTGAGGACCCTCAATTTGGCCCTTGGCTTAGAGCAGATATGGGGAAGAGGAGGTTTGCACATGAGGAAGACCGCAGTTGGAAGGGAAGGGGAGGTAGTGCAGGAGGTTTTCGGCAGTATGGGTATAGCCGTGCGGGAGGAAGATCGGGGAGTGGGAGTGGCAGCGACAGCGACAGCTTATCTTGGAGGAAGGAGGGAGCTCGGGAGGGAGATGGGAAAGGAGGCAAAGCTGAGGGGGAAGAGGAAGTCACGAGTCCTGCAAAGGTGTTAACCAACAACCCTGCACATGGTGGAAAACCGAGGAGGTTGAATATGAATGAGGCTGCTGCACAGGTTCCGGTCACATGTGATAACACGCCCCAGGGGAAAGAGGTGGCCTTGCTTGAGCAGCATGCCAATCTGAGGGAGAAATCACAGGTGTCGCTCCCTAAGGAGAAAGTGGAGGCAAAGGAGAAGGGTCCAGTAACACAGCCACGGGCGGCCACTAAGGGCAGGATGGAGGCGGGCGGAAAACAAAACCATAAAAAGGGGGGACGTTCCACCGGCTTCCCAGGAAGAATGAAAGTAACAGGGGCGAAGGGCATAGCAGCGAGCTTGTACTGGGACAGAAGAGATGTCATGAGAAGGACGAGGTAGGGGTGGAGGAGGAAGCGAAGAGAGGGAAGCTGATGGAAGGGGGAGTGGTTGTGAGCGAATGCAAGGAGGGAACAACAAACAACAATATTAATGTTGACAAGATATCTGCCGGGCTGTCCGAGCAGCCCCGCCGGGCACAATGAAAATCATCAGTTGGAACTGTCGGGGGCTCGGGAACGGCCCGGCAGTTCGATCTCTCCTCGAGTTGGGGAGGGCGGAGGATCCCGATGTGCTGTTTTTGGCGGAAACGAGGCTCACAGAGAAGGAGTTGGATCGATTCCGGTGGAAGTTAGGGCTCGCTAACTTATCCGCCTGGAACCCGGTGGGTCGTAGCCGGGGAGTTGCAATGTTCTTGCGGCAGGGACTCGATATTTCACTTCGTTCGTATGGGAGGAGACATGTTGACATAGACGTGAAGGAAGAGGATGGCTCAATATGGCGGTTGACAGGTGTTTATGGGGAGTCGGCTACAGAAACGAAAAAAGAAACATAGAGAACCCTACGACTTCTCAAGCAGCAACATCAGCAGGATCGACCGTGGCTATGCCTTGGAGATTTTAACGAAATCTTGTCTGGAGCTATCATGTTCTCCCCCAACATAGTCTGCTATCATGTTCTCCCCCAACATAGTCTGCTATCGTGTTCCCTCCTGAGCTCCTTGATCTTATATTCTGGAGCTATCATCTTCTCCCCCAACATAGTCTGCTATCATGTTCTCCCCCAACACGGATGAGCACACTAAACAACGGGTGAAGGCGGAAGTGCAAATCATGAGTGAGGATTGGAATGATCGCTACTTGGGACTGCCTGTACATGTTGGTCGATCCCGGCGTCGCACGTTTGCATATATCAAAAGGTGCTTGTGTGGGCGAGTCCATGGCTGGCAGGAAAGACTCTTGGCAAAGAGTGGGAAAGAAACTCTGGTTAAGGCCGTGGGGCAGGCCATCCCGACCTTTGCCATGTCTTGCTTCGATCTCACGAAAACCTTCTGCCAGGAGCTGAACTCGTTATTAGGGAAGTTTTGGTGGAGCCACCAGGACAAGGAGAATACAATGCACTGGTTAAGCTGGGAGACTCTGACGAAGCCAAAAGCAATGGGAGGATTGGGATTTCGGGACATGCACAATTTTAACATCGCCATGTTGTCCAAACAAGGGTGGCGCCTGCTTCAAAACCCCGATAGCCTCTGTTGCAGAATTTTGAAAGCTCGCTACTTCCCGCACTACAGTATCCTGGAGGCAGTGCCGAGAGACGGGATATCTTACACCTGGAGAAGCATATTGAAGGGCCTCGATCTAGTTAAACAGGGTTACATCTGGAGGATCGAGGATGGCTCAACGGTGAAGATATGGACTGATCCATGGATTCCTAGAGCTTGGTCGAGGCAATTCATCACCCCACGTGGACAGAGCCTGCTCACACAGGTCAGCGAGCTCATCAACCCGGTCACGGGTACCTGGGATGAAGAACTTGTCAATGCATCGTTCTGGCCGGACGACGCTCGCCATATCCTACAGATCCCGCTTCGAGAAGGTGTTGACGATTTCATGGCTTGGCACTTTGACAGCAAGGGCCAACATTCAGTCCGGAATGCCTACAAGCTGCAGGTCCAACTAGAGAAACAAGATCGCGGCGATGGCGCAGGCAACAGCGCCACGGCGGCTGGCAACCTGGACCGATGTGATGATATGTCCTGGAAGAGGATTTGGAAACTTCCAACCTCGCGCAAAATTCAAATGTTCACATGGAGGATCAAACATGAGTCTCTTGCGTTGCGGACAAATCTTGCCCGGAGGGGAGTTAAACTTGAATCCACGAAGTGCCTCTTGTGTGGCCTTGCAGATGAGGATGGCGCACATCTCTTCGTCAAATGCAAAGAGGTTAAGATAGCCTATCAAGCCATGAGCTTGGAAGCGACCAGAATGGAGTTTGAACAATTCACATCAGTGCATGCAATGCAGGACTTCCTGTGGACGTTAGATGAAAAGAAAAGAGTACAGATTCTCACATTCTGGTGGCATTGGTGGAACCACAGGAACAAGGTTAGAGAGGGCGAGCTACCAGTCCCTGTGTCTGAGGTGGTTCGGCGTGTGTTTAGTAACACACAGGAGTATATGCAGCTTTTTGGTGCAAAGGCCAAACACAAACCGGACTGCAGATGGCAACCCCTGGAGAAGGACAGGGTCAAAATCAATTTGGATGGAGCTTTCACCCCGGGCGAGTCCTTTGTAACATGGGGCGTAGTGATACGGGATGATGCTGGGGAGGTCATGCTGGCCCGTGCGGGACGGAAGGAACACGTTGCCAACCCTTTTGCTGCGGAAGCTACTGCCATGTCTGAGGCCGTCTCAATGGCGACCGAGGTTGGTGCACTCCGGGTGATCTTCAAAACAGACTCAAAGCTCCTGTCCGAAGCTCTTGACTTCACCAAGGTGGATTCATCTCCTTATGTGGCCATCATTGAGGACACTAAATTCCAGCTCAAGATGTGGTTTTCTCAACACTCCATCAATGTTTGTCGGCGTACTGCGAACTCTGTAGCACACGAATTAGCTAAAGTTGGTCGTAGTTGTTTGCCAAATGACAGCGCTAGCTGGGACTCTATTGTACCGCCCTCAGTGGTTGTTTGTGTTTCGGGCGACTTGCCCGTACACCGTTAAGTTATAAAGCTTTGCTTTACCCTCAAAAAAAATATGTGTGTGCGGTGGATTTGTCTTTGGTGGATCTGCTCTGATCTAATCGTTGTTTGCCTATGTTTGTGTGTGTTCATGTTGGATCCTTTCGATCTACGCTACTCTTCATCAGCGTCGGTTGTTGTCCTGTTGCGATGGTCCTACGGAGTCTTAGCACGACGACTTTCCGAGTAACAAGGTTTTCCCGGCTCCAGCAAGAGAGGTGCGATGACAGCGGCGTGTCTTCGACTCGCTTTAGTGCTTGTAGTTGTGGTTAGATGTGTTGGAAATATGCCCTAGAGGCAATAATAAATTGATTATTATTATATTTCCTTGTTCATGATAATCGTTTATTATCCATGCTATAATTGTATTGATAGGAAACTCAGATACATGTGTGGATACATAGACAACACCATGTCCCTAGTGAGCCTCTAGTTGACTAGCTCGTTGATCAATAGATGGTTATGGTTTCCTAACCATGGACATTGGATGTCGTTGATAACGGGATCACATCATTAGGAGAATGATGTGATGGACAAGACCCAATCCTAAGCCTAGCACAAGATCATGTAGTTCGTATGCTAAAGCTTTTCTAATGCCAAGTATCATTTCCTTAGACCATGAGATTGTGCAACTCCCGGATACCGTAGGAGTGCTTTGGGTGTGCCAAACGTCACAACGTAACTGGGTGGCTATAAAGGTACACTACGGGTATCTCCGAAAGTGTCTGTTGGGTTGGCACGAATCGAGATTGGGATTTGTCACTCCGTGTAAACGGAGAGGTATCTCTGGGCCCACTCGGTAGGACATCATCATAATGTGCACAATGTGATCAAGGAGTTGATCACGGGATGATGTGTTACGGAACGAGTAAAGAGACTTACCGGTAACGAGATTGAACAAGGTATCGGGATACCGACGATCGAATCTCGGGCAAGTATCGTACCGATAGACAAAGGGAATTGTATACGGGATTGATTAAGTCCTTGACATCGTGGTTCATCCGATGAGATCATCGTGGAACATGTGGGAGCCAACATGGGTATCCAGATCCCTCTGTTGGTTATTGACCGGAGAACGTCTCGGTCATGTCTGCATCTCTCCCGAACCCGTAGGGTCTACACACTTAAGGTTCGATGACGCTAGGGTTGTAAAGGAAGCTTGTATGTGGTTACCGAATGTTGTTCGGAGTCCCGGATGAGATCCCGGACGTCACGAGGAGTTCCGGAATGGTCCGGAGGTAAAGATTTATATATAGGAAGTCCTGTTTCGGCCATCGGGACAAGTTTCGGGGTCATCGGTATTGTACCGGAACCACCGGAAGGGTCCCGGGGGTCCACCGGGTGGGGCCACCTATCCCGGAGGGTCCCATGGGCTGAAGTAAGAAGGGATCCAGCCCAAAGTGGGCTGGGGCGCCACTTCCCCTAGGGCCCATGCGCCTAGGGTGAAGGGGAAACCCTAAAGGAAGTGTCCCATCAGGGGAAGGCACCTCCTAGGTGCCTTGGGGGGGGGAGGACTCCTCCCCTGGCCGCCGCCCCCTTGGAGATTGGATCTCCTAGGGGCTGGCGCACCCCCCCTTGGGATCCCTATATATAGTGGGGTAGGAGGGCCTCTCAAACATACCTTTTGCCTTTGGTGCAGCCCCTCCCTCTCTCCCAAGTTCTTCTCCTCTTCTGCGGTGCTTGGCGAAGCCCTGTAGGATTGCCACGCTCCTCCATCACCACCACGCCGTTGTGCTGCTGCTGGATGGAGTCTTCCTCAACCTCTCCCTCTCTCCTTGCTGGATCAAGGCATGGGAGACGTCACCGGGCTGTACGTGTGTTGAACGCGGAGGTGCCGTGCGTTCGGTACTTGGTCATCGGTGATTTGAATCACGACGAGTACGACTCCATCAACCCCGTTCACTTGAACGCTTCCGCTTAGCGATCTACAAGGGTATGTAGATGCACTCTCCTTCCCCTCGTTGCTGGTCTCTTCATAGATAGATCTTGGTGACACGTAGGAAAATTTTAAATTTCTGCTACGTTCCCCAACAAGATGGTCTACGGATCTGGATGTAATTTTTTTTATTTCTGGTGTTCGTTGTACTACCATGATTGAAGATGAATAGATCAAAAGTTTTTCTCGCAAAAAAACAACAACATTACCTCCTTCCACACACGTGCCACTCACAAACGTAACTCGTCACACACCAAACAACGCACATCGTACCAATGTCAACACCGAGACACAAAAGAGCCAAATGCACATCACACATACGCGCAAGTTGAACATCGACACTGGGACGAAGGGGGTATTTATATACTCCATGCAAATATGCCCATTGCACATGTATTTAGGGTGTACATGATTTTGAGGTTGTAGATGAATATTAGTTGCGTAATAAAAAGATGTTTTTAATATGTGCATACAACACTGTTGTGGGGATTGTATAAATTAAGAAATAACTTCCGTTAGAATCGGAGTTGTAGAAGTATGTTGCAACTATGGTAGTAGGCAATTCACCATATGCTTAAGAATGTCTATTTTCCCTGCCCCGCCAAATGTCTAGACAAACTCAAGTTGTGGGTGTACCGATTGAAGGCGATAAGCCCAGAACTAGAGAGGATGGAGAGGAGAAGCTCGAGGCATGACTGAAGGACAACAATATATGCCCCAGGTTGAACATATAAAACACTGCACCTATGTTTGTTCGTGGACTAACATTTATTCACATTTGAAATTTTTATGTGACCTGAAGTAGATTTTGAGTCAATGTGTTTTGTGAGTATATTGGTGTGGCAAAAGCAAATATTCAACTCAAATTTATTATGCACTGTTTTTACTTCATCTGGTCACAAATCTAGGTACTTCTAAGTTCGTTCAAATATTTTTTTTCTCACAACACAAGATTGGCATTACTAGTTTCTTTTTGAAAATTACTTTCATAATTAGTGGCGAGCCACTAAGTGAACGAGGCCCAGCGCAAACCATGTACAAGTGAACGATTGGTTCGTCTTCGGCGAATACTATTTACCACTTATTGCAACCATTTGTCTTTTTTAGGCAATCTCGCAAAGCTTTTATTAAAATCTCACAGTGTTTACATGAACGAAAGGAAGATTATCAGGCTGGTCTAACCAAACATGACGGCCAGCTCCTAAAGATAAATAATGGTTTGCTAGATTGAGAGTTTTAATATTTGAGCTCCTAAATTCATGAACTGTATTACAAATTATGAAAACTGACGAATGATCAATGGTCTCATAGATGATTGCTCCGTAGCTCACAGAACTTCCTTGCTCTACAACATCAACCACTACCTTGCACTCCAAGGCAACATGAATCCACCGAATATAGAGATCATCATAAAGGTCCATGTCTTCTTTGACAGCAAGTGCTTTGAGTGTAGTTGGGTCAGAAATACTCTTGAAAACAACTACTGGCGCTCCCAGAAAGGTTCTGTTGTGATCTCTGCCACTTGTTGAAGCCATTTGTCAGACAATCACACATAGTGACACGAGCGTGGGCTGGCCTAACTGACCCAAGCAGTAGCGGTTTTCATTTTTCATCCATGTGTGTTTTTCTTAGTTTTTGTTTTTTTAGTTTTCCTTCTGTATTTTTTAATTTATTTGTTTTTTCCTGGTTTGTTTCTAGTTTTTCTTCTTTTTTGTTATATATTTTTCCTTTCCTTTTCTTTTTAAAATTTGAGACATTTTTAAAATTAGAGAACATTGTTTAGAATACATGAATTGTTTTAACTTGAGATTTTCTAAAATCTGAGAACAATTTTTAAGTTTCTGTGGTCATTTTTTTTAAAAGAAAGACATTAGTACGTCTTTAAATTTTATTTTCTAACCTTTCCACTGTAGCTTTTTTTTCTGAGAGAAAACTGGAATAACCAAAAGAAAATCGCTCCCATGTCTTAATCACAAAAATGGGCCAGCCAACTCAAAGGCTTATGTGTGATTGGCCGACAAATTGCCCCAATGAGCGGCAAATAGTGAACTAGCGCAGCAATGGCTTATGTTTTTTTTAACCTTTCCGTGATCATTTTTTTAAGAAACATCAGCTCCCTTTGTTTCCTCTCATTGTCTTCTTCTATGGGTACACCATCTTTGATCGTTTGAGGATGTTCATGATTCGCTATCATTCTCTTCTCATCAATCTCAAACCCCAGTGAACTTAGCGCAACAGTGAGTGACAACGCCTAGTGGTGAGCCGGTGACCTGTGCTACCGACAGGGCACTCGTTGGCGGCAGTAGACTCACGAATGGCAAAGCGTGCATGGGCACACACCCTGAGGCAGGACGCATGAGCACCCCAGTTTTCAATCTCCGATGGTTTAAAGTACGGCTTCATTTCTTTTAATTTAAAATATGATGATTGTTGATACTCCCTCCTTCCATCTATATAGGGCCTAATGCGTTTTTCGAGGCTAACTTTAACCAAATGTTAGAGCAATAATATATAGCATGCAACTTACACAAAGCATATCATCAAATTCATATGTGAAAGGAGCTTTCAATGATATAATTTTCACATTATGCATGTCATGTAGTATTAATTTTATCAATAGTCAAAGGCGGTCTTGAAAAACGCATTAGGCCCTATATAGATGGAAGGAGGGAGTAGTCTTTTGGATGATTGCTGAGTCATATGACAGCGAGTTGCTTTTCTCCAAAGTGAATGAAGATGATATAATCGAGGCTTTCATGGCCCTCGCAAAGAAGGTGTGTTATTTCTTTTCATGCAAACTTGACATTTAAGCGTGGATTTTAATATGCTTTGAAAGACCTTATCCATTCGTGCATTTGATTAAATTTATACCGGTGCGTTGGTATGTTGAATTTATGGTGTATTTTTATGTTAGTTGAAGCACCCTGAATCAAAATCCTGGCTACAGCATTGTTCAAAACGTTTAGTTATTTTAATTTAAGATATTTTTTTAGAAATGGCGGGTCAAAGTTTTGTATTAATTGGAACGGTTGTCAATGTCTGAATGGACTTGTATTTTCTGAAAGTAAACAAGTAGGCATCCTTTGGTTCATGGGATAAAATGTCGTGCATCTCAAATCATATGAATGTGAAAAGGAAAAAAATGTTCTTTGATTCACATGATAGGATTTTTTTCATTAAGTCAAGGCTAATGTTTATTATTCTTTAAAATGTGAAGGATAGGACAATTTTTGTATAGGAGTAAAATTATATTATTCCTACAAACTAAAGGGCTCTAGAGACTTTTTTTATAGGAACCCTACCCTACAGAATTCGTATAAAATTTCTCAAACCAAAGGAGGCCGTACATATGGAGTCGTTGCCTTGGAACGGTAAAAACGTTGAAGCTCATAGGGAGATAAAAATGGCTAAATAGGAAGGAGTTTTCAACTGAATAACATTAGAATTATGCGCTTTTCTATCAATTGCCCAACAGTAATTTGTTTACCCATCATATGCTATTATTACGAGAGAGACGCCTCTAGTCAAAACTATGGCCTCTGGGTCTATTTTAATCATATTACAAAAAAAAATGCCTTGCTGCAATTTTCTTTCTTTTATTTTACTTTGCAATTTACCTATCTACATATACCAGATTTAATCTTTGCAATTAACGAGTATAAGGGGATTGACGACTCTTTTGCCCGTGTTGAGTGCAAGTATTTGCTCTTATGTGTGCATGTACTATTTGACGGGTGTTTGCGTTGTTCTTCTATTGGTTCGATAAACTTGGTTCTCTACTGAGGGAAATACTATCCGCTACTATATTGCTTCTCCCTTCATCTTCAGAGAAAATCCCAACGCAACTCACAAGTAGCATACGTCCGGATTGCCCTGCGGATCGAAACAGGCCCACGTTGGATGACACAACATGTCCGAACAGTGCGGTTCAGACGTGTGCGGGCGTTCCGAGGGTCGACGTTGGAGATGACCTTACCACTTGTTGCGGCCATTTGTACGACAACCACACATAGTGACACGAAGGTGGATTAGCCTAACTGACCCAAGCAATAGCAGTTTCCATTTTTTGTCCTGTGGGTATTTCTTAGTTTTTATTTTCTTGTTTTCGTTCTATCTTTTTTTAATAGAATATTTGCGGTTTTCTTCTAGTTTTTAATTTTTTCCTTTTCTACTATTTATTTTTATTTTAAAAATCCAGAACATTTTTCATATTTATAGAATATATATTTAGAATAAATGAGAAGTTTTAAGTTGGAGTTTATTTTCCGAAATTTGAGAACATTTTAAAATTCATGAACAATATTTTAAAATATTGATTTTTTTTGTTTTATGTGATATTTTTTTAATAAAGACATTAGTATATCTTTCAATTTTATGATTTTTTCCAACCTTTCTACTGCAGCCTATTTTTTCTGAGAGAAAAATCGAAAAACCGGAAGAAAATCGCTCCATGTCCTGATCACAAGAGTGGGCCAGCCCATTCAATGGCTGATGTGCGACTGGCCAACAAATTGCTCTAACGAGCACAAATAGGAGCACCCTTGGTTTCCTCCCCTGCTCTCTTTGTCTCCTCCTATGGGTACATCCTTGTTAATCGTTCTATTTCCTGAAGACGTTCATGATTCGCTGCCGTTCTCTTCTCTTCATCGATCTTGAACCCTAGTGAACTAGTGAAGCGGTGAGTGCTACCGCCTAGTTGTGAGCCAGTGACGTGTGCGCCCGACATGGCACTTGCTGGCGGCAGTGGATCAACGTATGGCAAATCACACATGGGCACACATGTTGAGGTATGCATGAGTACCACAAGTTTCAATCTCCTTTGGTTTAAAGTATGATTTCATTCCCTTTAGTTTGAAGTATAATGATGGTTGATAGTCCTTTGGATGATTGCTGAGTCACATACGATAGCGAGTTGCTATTCTCCAAAGTGAATGAAGATGATATAATCGAGACTTTCATGGCCGGGAGAAGGCGTTATCCTCACAAATAACGTGTGTTATCTTCTTTTATGCAAATTTGACATTTAAACATGAATTTCCGTATGCTTTGAAAGACCTTATCTATCTGTGCCTTTGATTAAAACTTATACTAGTAATATAATTCTATTCCTACAAATCAGAGGGTTGTAAATACTTTTTTCCTATCAAATTCTATCCTACAAAATTCCTACAAAGTTTCTTCAAACCAAAGGAGAAGGAGGCCATAAATGTGGACTATAGTCGTTCCCTTGGAACGGTAAAAACGTTGAAGCTGAGAGGGAAAACGGCTAAACAGGGAGGAGTTTTCAACTGAAAAAAACCCAGTCATGAGAAGAAGAAGAGGCATGTCAGCGACAGTACAGCTTGTCAACATCTGACAATCGCTTTGGATAGCGATGCTGGTATAATATATACACCGTCCAATATATTTGACTGACCCATGCGATCCTGTGTACGTAACAGCTCGATCGTCGTAACCGGCCATGCATTTTGTTGTTGATGGTATACCAACGCTATGGATATGTCACTGCAAACACAATCTCCTTTTTTTTTTGCGCATATGCAAACACAATCTCCTTGTTCTTTCTTTTGCGGGGAAATGCAATCTCCTTTAGCTCTGACTTTTGGATGATGATTATTCGTTATTCCATCCTGACTGATTACTAGTAGTTAGAATATGAATTTGTCCAAGCCCTAGCAGTTCTATGCTGACCGTCCTGCATCCCATCACATCGTTCTCACCACTATTCTCACCAGTTCTGCACGGCAGCAGCCGTGTGTCCAAAAGTCCATCCAACGCCGTCTAGACGCCCAGTAGGCCACGGCCGTGACAGTGCCATGCTTATCTATCATGCAAGGATGACCTGCCATGTAGGTATCTGATACCAGCCATGAGAACTTTCTTGCTTTTACATCTGTTCTTCGTTTTACAACGAAAAACGAAAGCCGCGTCCGGTCTTCAGATAGAGATGCTGGACGATGCGATGTGATGTGACTAATGTAGAAGGGTTCGCCCGATTGACAGTCGCCGTCCCGGCCTATGGATAGCGATCCAGAGAGCTGACCATGACTTTTCAATGCCCCCAGCTGGAGTGGCGTGGTAGACCAGAGCAGCTGCCACGGCCGCTTTCAGGCGAACTCGTTCTGCGCGTGTGCTCCCGTAGCCTATAAATGCATGCAGACGCGGCTCCGAACCATGCAACACGGCGACGTACAACAAGCTAGCTAGCAAAGATGGCCATGGCCAGGAGCTCCAGCCTAGTGCTCGTCGCCTTCGCCTTGCTCTGCTGCTACGCCTCCACCGTCTCCTCCCAGGGTAATTCGTCTGATGGTTTCCTCTCGTGTCTGACGGCGAGCATCCCCCGCCAGCTCGTGTTCACGCCGAGCTCGCCCTCGTTCACGCCGCTGCTCAAGTCCTCCATCAGGAACCCCAAGTTCTTCACGCCCAGCACCGTGAGGCCGCTGTATATTATCACGCCGACGAACGCGTCGCACGTGCAGGCTGCCGTGCTGTGCGGCCGTCGGAGCGGGCTGCGCATCCGCGTGCGCAGCGGCGGGCACGACTACGAGGGCCTGTCGTACCGGTCCGTGCGCGCCGAGTCGTTCGCCGTGCTTGACCTGTCGAGCCTCCGTGCCGTGCGGGTCGACGCGCAGGCGGCGACCGCGTGGGTGGACTCCGGCGCCCAGCTCGGCGAGCTCTATTATGCGATCGGGAAGGCGAGCGGCGTGCTCGGGTTCCCCGGCGGCCTGTGCCCCACCGTCGGCGTCGGAGGCCATTTCAGCGGCGGCGGCTTCGGCATGCTGCTGCGCAAGTACGGCATGGCCATCGACAACGTCATCGACGCCGTGCTGGTGGACGCCAAGGGGAGGCTCCTGAACAAGAACACCATGGGGAGCGACGTCTTCTGGGCCCTCCGAGGCGGCGGCGGCGAGAGCTTCGGCGTCGTGGTGTCGTGGCAGGTGAAGCTCCTGCCCATCCCGCCCAAGGTCACGGTGTTCAACGTCCCTGTGACCGCCAGCCAGGGCGCCGCGGACCTCGTCACCAGGTGGCAGCAGGTCGCGCCGGCCCTGCCGGAGGACCTGATCATCAGGGTGGTCGTCCAGCAGAAGACGGCCAACTTCCAGTCCCTGTTCCTCGGCACCTGCGACGCGCTGCTGCCGGTGATGAGCAGCCGCTTCCCGGAGCTGCGGTTCAACCGCTCCGACTGCAGGGAGATGACCTGGATCCAGTCGGTGCCCTACATCTACCTCGGCAGCGCCTCGACCGTGGAGGACCTCCTGAACCGGACCACCGCCGAGTCCGTCTTCAGCAGCGGCTACAAGGCGACGTCCGACTACGTCCGGCAGGCCATCCCGCGGGACGCGTGGGCCAGCATCTTCGCCAAGCTGGCGCAGCCCAACGCGGGGCTCATGATCCTGGACCCATACGGCGGGCAGATCGCGGCCGTGCCGGAGTCGGCGACGCCGTACCCGCACCGCGCCGGCGTGCTCTACAACATCCAGTACATGAACTTCTGGTCGATGGCGTCGGGGGACGGGGCCGTGCAGACCAGGTGGATCAGGGAGTTCTACGCGTTCATGGCACCGTTCGTGAGCTCCAACCCGAGGGAGGCCTACTTCAACTACAGGGACCTGGACCTCGGCGAGAACGTCGTCGTCGGCAACGTGAGCAGCTACCAGGCCGGGATGGTCTGGGGCCAGAAGTACTTCAAGGGCAACTACCAGAGGCTCGCGATGGCCAAGGGCCAGATCGACCCCGACGACTACTTCAGGAACGAGCAGAGCATCCCGCCATTTGCCAACAGCAGGTGATAGCTCAGCAAAATGGGCCGCTAGCTCTTTCTTTTGTGTACATGGTAGCTAACTAGCTAAGTAGCTAGCTACACATTTATCTTTATTTGTACATGTATTTGTTGATATTGGTTTGAGATTGCTTACCACAATTACTGATTGTGTGGTATATATGTACATGTATTTGTATCTTGAACAAATTTTATAATAAAATTGCACATTGTGTGAAAGCTCAGCACAAAACTATGCTTCTTCAGACTCTTATGCTTTACCTAACTTGGCAGAAAACTACACATTTTGGCCTAAAAAAGGAGAGAGTGATGATTTGCGGACAGATAGAATTAGTCAAAGGAATAACTTGTTTTTTGAACGCAGGGTGGCTTGCGCAAATGTGTGGGCGATGTAATAATGTGTGTTACTTTTGGAGTGAAAAAACTTGAAAGGAGAATTAGCTGATCTGTTGTGAAATGTATAGTTTCAGCATTTGGGAATAATTTTATTGGCTTCATACGGCTTGTTAAAAAAATCACATTAACTTGCTTATCCAATAATTAGCACATCTATTCACTTAAAAAAATGTAGTGAGCAACATGTGGATTATCGTTTCGGGAAGCAACAATTCCTTCTATAGCAAAGGAGCTGGTGATCTTGAAGCTTGGCAACTCCAGATGTCAGTTAGCGCTACGCGAGTGTCTGCGTGTGGTGATGGTGTTTGTGTGTGCGCGTGCGTGTGTTTATGTTTCAAAAAGTGTAAGTGCGCGATAGCTGTTCGTTTTCGCTCTGTTTGACGTGTAGTAATGACTAAATTATTGTAGCATTACAACTAACATGCAACTTCTCTTAAAAGATACACCCTCCGTCCGAAAAAGTTCTCTCAAATGGATGTATTTAGCACCAAATTAGTGCTAGATACATCCATTTGAAGGACAAACATGGGACACGCTTTTCCGAATGGAGGAAGTAATTGACTGGCATGCCGTGGTATACTTTAACAGATGGATTAGGAATTGTTGAATAAATAAGATATTCTTAATTGTTGAATAAATAACTTTTCTGAAAATCTATGTTTTGATTTTATCTCAAATTTATTTACCCTTGATTTATGAAAATGATCTAGAGAATGAAAATGATGAGATTTTGTTTAGACTCAATTGACTAGCGATAGACATAGCCTTGAAATATCAAGACACTGTCTTCTTATTCTTCCTAATGCATATGTTCCTCTTCCAATCCACCCATCACTCAGATTTGCACCTTTCCCACAAATAATTTATTATATTTCATCCATTTGTTAAAGAAGAATTAACTCATTTTTGTATCCACAATTGTTGTATCCCTGTTTTCACCAAAATAAATTAAGTGTAACATATAAGATGATAGTTACATTTTTGTATCTACTCCAGTTCGTGGTAGTGGCTAACATTTGTGATACTATGGACTAAGATGTGAATTTTTTCCCTCGATTTTTGTTGATGGCCAACCCTGCTATACCTAAAAAACATAGATTTATGATTGCTCAACAAATGATTTTATTTTAAGTGCCGGTGGACCTAGCTTACACTATTTCATTGAATTTGTGTTTTTATTTTATCTTATTTTTAAATTATTTTGTTTTATCTCTCATTTATTATTGTGCCATTGAGATTCAAGAGGCTAAGAATTTGTTAATCCATTAAATGGGCGATAGATGTACCCTTGAAAGGATTTGTTTTATCTTTCAAGAATCATGCTTTTGTTTTATCTTACATGTGCATTGATTTATTGGTTAATCATTTGTGTATGATTGTGCATTAGATATATAAAATACTGAGATTTTATTTAATCTGAGACAAATGGGTTAAAGATAGACTATGAAAGGAAATCGATAAATCACATCTCGCTTTCCCCGTGGAGTATAAATTTCTCCACAAATCCACCACATTGCACATGTACACCTATCCCAATGGATTTTGCCTTTGTGTCTACTCCAAGAATCCTTTTTTGTAGAACATGAACATCTTATTTGGTAACACGTTATCACTGTATTGAATTATTTAGAGTTCTCTCTCTCTCTCTCCCTCTCTCTCTCTCTCTCACACACACACACACTCCAATTTGTATGGTTCATTGGAGGTCCTGTGGCAATTTTGGCGGTATTGGGAGGTGACGGTTGGGGAATGAAGTTTCCTACACCAAAAAATCTGGATTGGGAACAGGCTGAGAGGGAGCATCCCATCCCTGCTTATTTGGGAAGAATCGGCTGGAGTTTGGAGATCCCTTGTTTTTGCTGAGCTAAACAATTGTTGGGAATGGGCTAGAGTGGTCTAACTCTAATACAACTAGTAAGTGTGTACTTGCAATGCAGGTTATATTAGAAAATATATTAATTGCATTTCACGTTAGTATTAGAAAAGATATTGATTACACGTTGATATTAGGTAGGATATAATTAACACGTTATGTTAGAAAAGATATTAATTGCATTGCATGTTAATATTAGGAAAGATATTGATTGCACGCAGATATTAGGTAGGATACAATTATGTGGTTAGCACCGAAGTTGATATTAAGTATTATAAATGTATGCTACACATCGGAGCAACATAGACCATTGGATAAGTGTGTTCGAACATGTGAGATGTGTTGGATCTCCGCAACTTACTCTTTTTATATTGGTATTGATATAGATAACAATTTGTGGGGAGTTAAGACTTTTAAAAATGTGATAAACATGCCCTTACTTGCATTCCAAATGGTCCCTCCCAAGATATAATTATGTCTCTCTCTACTATGCCAACAACCATTTGGAAGCCCCCCCCCCCACCCACACATGTGCAACTTCTTCGCTTGGTTGGTCCTACAAAATAGGATTTGGACAATCGATACACTACATCAGCGGGGATGGTCAAACTCCCGTCTATGCCCCCTTTGCAACAAAGCTCTTGAGTCCGCCTTTATAACGCCCTCGATGCGGCTATATCTCCCACGTGTCGAAGCACAACTTAGAGGCATAACCGCATTGAAAGCAATGTCGCAAGTGAGGTAATCTTCACACAACCCATGTAATACATAAGGGAAAAGGGATACATAGTTGGCTTACAATCGCCACTTCACACAATTACATAAATAAAGCATTACATCATCCAAATACAATCAAGGTCCGACTACGGAACCAAAATAAAAGAGGAACCCCAAATGCGACATGGTCCCCGATCAACCCCAACTGGGCTCCACTACTAATCAACTAGAACGAAACAATACAAAGGACAAGATCTTCATCGAGCTCCTCCTGAGCTTGGTTGCGTCATCTGCATGGACTCATCGGCACCTGCAAGCTGGTTTTGGAAGTATCTGTGAGTCACGGGACTCAGCAATCTCACATCCTCGCGATCAAGACTATTTAAGCTTATGGGTAAGGTAAAGGTATGAGGTGGAGCTGCAGCAAGCGACTAGCATATATGGTGGCTAACATACGCAAATGAGAGCGAGAAGAGAAGGCAAAGCACGGTCGATAAAAGTATGATCAAGAGGTGATCCTAAAGCAACCTATGTCAAGCATAACTCCAACACCGTGTTCACTTCCCGGACTCCGTCGGAAAGAGACCATCATGGTTACACACGCGGTTGATGCATTTTAATTAAGGTCAACTTCAGGTTTTCTACAACCGGACATTAACAAATTCCCATCTGCCCATATCCGCGGGCACGGCTTTTGAAAGTTCAAATCCCTGCAGGGGTGTCCCAACTTAGCCCATCACAAGCTCTCACGGTCAATGAAGGAATAGACTTTCGAGCGGGAAGACCCGATCAGACTCGGAATCCCGGTTACAAGACATTTTGACAAGGTAAAACTAAACCAGCAACACCGCCCGAATGTGCCGACAAATCCCGATAGGAGCTGCACATATCTCTTTCTCAGGGCACACCGGATTGTCTAAACTTCCGGTAGGCCAGCCCATAGTTGCCCTTGGTGGCCACCGGCGGCTGACAAGTTGGACCAACACTCAGAGGAGCACTGGCCCAGGGGTTTAAAATAATGATGACCCTTGGGCGCGCGACCCCCAACCCAAGGGAAAAAAAGGTTAGGTGGCGAATGGTAAAACCAATGTTGGGCATTGTTGGAAAAGTTTTACTCAAGGCGAACTGTCAAGGGGGTTCCCATTATACCCAACCGCGTAAGGAACGCAAAATCGCAGGAACATAACACCGATATGACGGAACTAGGCGGCGAGTGGAACAAAACACCAGGCATAAGGCCGAGCCTTCCACCCTTTACCAAGTATATAGATGCATTAATTAAATAAGATATAAGTGATATCCCAACAAGTAAACATGTTCCAACAAGGAACAACATCTCCATGTTCCAACAAGGAACAAACTTCAATCTTCACCTGCAACTAACAACGCTATAAGAGGGGCTGAGCAAAGCGGTAACATAGCCAATCAACGGTTTGCTAGGACAAGGTGGGTTAGAGGCTTGGTTCAACAATATGGGAGGCATGATAAGCAAGTGGTAGGTATCGCAGCATAGGCATAGCAAAAGAGCGAGCAACTAGCAAGCAAAGATAGAAGTGATTTCGAGGGTATGGTCATCTTGCCTGAAATCCCGCAAGGAAGAAGAACGAGTCCATGAAGAAGACAAACGGAACGTAGACGAACGGGTCCTCACAAGGTCCTCACAAACGCGACGTTATCGGAACCAACCCGAAGAAGCAAACACCGGAAAGAAGCACACAACATAGTAAACAACCAACACATGAACATGGTATGATATGCGGGATGCAGTATGTGATGCATATGCATGATTTGACAAGGAATGATGAACCTGGCCTCAACTTGGGAATCCAAGAGAGCCACTGGAAAGGTGAGGTGATTTCGGTTGAAATCGATATAAAGAACACCGGAATCGGAGACACGGTTTGGAAATGACAAGCAAATCAAATATGGCACCGGTCTATGATAAACAGCAAGTAGCCATCTAAATGCAACAAGTTAAATATGCTACACCACTCAAACATGACAACAAAATACATGGAAGGGATGCACTCAAGATGCTTGACAAAAGATGAACACTGAGCTATGGCTAATTCATCCATTAACAGGTTCAAACAAGCATGGCAAAAGTGCAATTGGTAAACAGGTTTCAGACTTGGTGAAATTAACACAAGCCTGGAATTTCAGATCAGGTAGCACATTTTGGAGCAAGAAAACTATATGCTACAGGAACTTAACATGGCAAAGCAAGGCATGACATGGAGCTACTCAAAGAGCTTAACAAAAGTCTCTTAGTGACCTTGAGCCAAAAGGGATCAGAAAATATAATTGCAAGCATGTGAACATGGCAAAAACATAATAAGATCACAGACTTAGTGAAAAACTAGAACATGCAAATCAGATATCAAGTAGGCATGTTTACGAGCTCGATGCACAAACTACAGAGCAATTCATGACAATCTAAGCATACACCCATCAATAATACACATTATACAAGCTAGACATGGCAAGAACAACAACATAGGATGCACGGATCAACTACAACATCCTCGGCAAAATCGCTAACAAGTAGACAATCTGCCCAGCTTCACGAAATAGCAAAAGTAGAGCTCGATTGACTCAAGCTAGGTTGCTCCATAATTGCAAACAAAGACATGGATGGATAGAGCACTACAAGATTAACAAATCGTCCTTACTGATCATCCTCAAAAGAGGCAAGGATCACTAAGAAACAACATGAACATATGGCATATTGATAAGAACAGATCAAGGACTTAGTGGAATTGCTAAGTCCCTGAAATCAGCAGTAACGAATGCACCACTTTGCAAGCTTGTGCTAGTCACCACACACATCACAAAAATACATGGATAGCACCACTAGAAAGATGACATGGCACATAACAAAACACATGTAGAGCTCAGGAGCATATTATGCACACATTAATCATGGCAAAAATGACAAATAGCTATTTGATGCAACAGATCTGACAATTAACTCAAATAGCTCTCTTCCAACAGCATTTCGGGCATCAAGATGAGCTCAAATGAAAATGACACAGTGAGATGAAATGATGTGCTCTCTGAGACGAACATTTTGATATGCTACACGCACGAAACGGAGTTACAGATGAAAAGTTACGACATGAAGAACATGGGCATTTGAAACATGGAAATCTCGGGGACTTGACGACCTCGGGTGAACAATGGTCAACGGGGCAGTTCACGAGGATGGCCGGCTCGTCGGCGAAGGTCACCGGAGACGGCAGGGGCAGCGCTGGCGAGGCAGATCCGGGGCGGATCCGGCCGGATCTCGCCATATCCGGGCGCGGACGCCGAGGAACGGGGCCGGATGGCGAGCGCGGCGAGGCGATGGGTAGTGGCGAGGTGCGGGCGCCGGTGAGATGGCGCGGCAGTGCGGCGAACTGCCCGCGGCGGCGCCGGACGGCAAGGAGGCGCCAGAGCTCGGGCCCTCCCAGGCGTGGGAGGTAGGCGGCGATGGCCGTGGGCTCGCGCGTGCCCGCGATGGGCCTGGCGGGCCGCGGCGGCGGCGGTCGCCGGGGTGCCACGTGGCGCACCCTGAATGGCTACGGGCGGCGGCGCTGCGCAGGTCGGACGTGTCCGGCCATCCGAATTTCGTCCGGCGGCGCGAGGAGAGAGGAAAAATTAGGGTTTCGGGGGAAGAGATCCGAAATTTCGGAGGAGGGGCTATTTATAGGCATAGAGGGAGCTAGGAGAGTCCAAATGAGGTGTGGTTTTCGGCCATGCGATCGTGATCAAACGACCGAGATGATGGAGAGGTCTTAGGTGGGTTTTGGGCCAAAATGGAAGGGTGTTGGGCTGCAACACACACGAGACCTTTTCGGTCCCTCGGCTAACCGTTGGAGTATCAAACGAAGTCCAAATGGTACGAAACTTGACAGGCGGTCTACCGGTAGTAAACCAAGACCGCTTGGCAAGTCTCGGTCCAATCCGAAAACTTTTAACACCCGCACACAAAAAGAGATAGAAAGGGACATCGGGTGACATAGGAGCGCCGGATTGCAAAACGGACAACGGGAAAAAAATGTCCGGATGCATGAGACGAACATGTATGCAAATGAAATGCACATGATGACATGATATGCAATGCATTGCATGCAAGCAATGACAAGGCAACAACAGCGAATAACTGGAGGACACCTGGCACATCGGTCTCGGGGCGCTACAAACATGCCCTGCAAAAACAAGTTAGACGTCCTCTACTGAAAGAACATGAGGTGCCCCCCATGTTTGGTTTTGGTAATTGATGACAATCTCTATGGACTAATGGTTGCCTTGTGTTATATTTGAAGGATTTGTCCATAGGCTTGTCTTGAAGTCCATGTGTTGGTTTAAGGAGTTTGAGTGTTGACCAAGTTTCTATCCAAGGAATTACATAAAGATTGGTCATGATATATGGTTGATCAAGACTAAGTCAAGAGTGAATCAAGTTGATCAACTCACAAAGCGTAGAAGATGTACCGAGAGGGATCAAGTGATCCCATGGTGTGGTAAGCATAGTCCATTACGCTTTGTGTGCTAACCCATGATCTACGTGTGAGTTCTATGTGGGATTAGGTTTGTTTCCATGGGCTTGCATCAGGAGGAAGATCTCATACAACCCATGGAGGATGACATCAAGTGGTGATCGTCATCAAGATTGCAGTGTGCAAGTTCAAGTGGAGCATCACGAAAAGATCAAGTGCTTGAAGCTTGTCGTCCATTGTGGTGTCAATGGACTTGTGAAGATGTGCCAAAGAGTGGCTCACCCATATTGGAGTATGGGGGAGCAATCAACTAGTCTTCATCGAGCCAACACAATCAAGAAAGGTGGTCCAACTTGAGGGAGTCAATATTGTCATCATCTATCTCAAGTGGATGATGCGCAAGGCAAAGGTTTACCCTTGATAGGTTTTCTATTTTACCGGTCTCATGGTGGTAGTTGGGAGACCGAGTTGTAGGATCGATTGTCATACTATCAAGGAGGGCTCTCAAGTTGGTAGCTTGATCGTATCGTTCGTAGAGAGCTCAAACCATTGCATCCTTGCATCATATTTCTTGGTTCTTGTTTGGTTTTTCTCCTTGTGAGATTTGGAGCTTTTTGGTCATCTTGATGACAAGCTCGAGTTCATCGAAAACGGAGTTCACATGCATCTTCTATGATGTTTTTGATGTTGGAGGTTATGTCGGTTCTTCTTTGTTGGAGGTTTCACTCCTCTATATGTTAGGCATACCTCCCCTGCCTCGCTGTTTTGATGCTACTCGTTGTCATCTATCCAACAAGCTTGAGTTTGCTCAATTCGGAGCTCATTTGCAGAAGTTATGGCAGTTGAGGCGTTATTGCTTCCATCTGTTGTGTTTGGGGTTTGCTTAATGCTGTGGGCAGCGGTAGTACTACTTGTAAGCGGTAGTACCGCCCTTATCAAGTGGTATTACCGCCTGTAAGCGGTACTTCTGCTGTCCAATTCCGCGGCTTCTACCGCTGCTTATTCTGGGGTTCTTTTTTTCGTGTCGGGTTCAATAGTAGGAAGGCGGCAGTGAGGCGCGGCAGTACCGCCGATAAGCGGTAGTACCGCCCGGTCGGGTGGCAGTACCACTTCAGCAGTACTGCCATCGTGGTCTGCTCTGCTCTGCCTCCTCTGCTCCCGTGTTCTACTTCTCTCGCGGTAGTACCGCTGGGATGAGCAGTAGTACCGCTTACTAGCGGCTCTACCACCCCAAGGTTCTTAGTCGTTGCTCCTTTTTCCCGTTACTACCGCCCGAGCGGTAGTACCGCTCATGTGCGGGCTGAGCACATAACGGTTAGATTTCCCACCTCCTTTAAAAGGGGGTCTTCTTCCCCATTGAACCTTATCCTTCTAGCTCATGTTTGCCCCCCCCATTGTTGACCTTCTTCAAGCTTGCTATCTCTCAATCTCTCCATGGATTCTTGCTAGTTTTGGGGGGAAAAGAGAGAGGAGATCTAGATCCACACTTCCACTAATCACTTTCTCCTCTATGTGAGGGGAACCCCTTGGATCTAGATCTTGGAGTTCTTGGTGTTCTCCTTCTTGTTCTTCCTCTCTTTTTCCTCCATAGCTTTCCTTGCTTTGGTGGGATTTGAGAGTGAAGGACTTGGGCACTCCGTGTGCCCTTGCCATTACATTAGTTGCATCGATTTGAGTTCTCCATGGTGATACGTGGAAGTGAAAAGTTGAGAAGCCTATTACTCTTGGGTGCTTGGTACTCTTGAGCTTGTTCCTCTTGGGTGCCTTGGTGCCCTAGACGGTTGGTGGTGTTCGGAGCTCAATCATTGTGGTGTAAAGCTCCGGGAAAGCGTCAGAGTCTCCAGTTAGGTTGTGGAGATCGCCCCAAGGTTTCGGTGACCGCCCCCAAGGGTTGCCAAAGTGTACGGGTTCAGTGACCGCACCCAAGGGTTGCCATTTGTACGGGTTCGGTGACGGCTGCTACTTTTGAGCTTGCATTGGTTTTTCCCTTGAAGAGGAAATGGTGATGCAGCAAAGTAGAGATAACTATTTCCCTCAGTTAGAGAACCAAGGTATCAATCCAGTAGGAGGAACAAACAAGTCCCCATTCTATGCACCTGCACAAACAATCAAACACATGCACCCAATGTGATAAAGGGGTTGGCAATCCCTTCACGGTCACTTGCAAAAGTGAGATCCGATAGAGATAGAATAAAACAAAAAGGTAACTAAATATTTTTGGGTTTTTGGTTTATAGATCTGGAAATAAAAGATTGAAAATAGTAGATCGGAAACAAATATGATGGAAAATAGACTCGGGGCCCATAGGTTTCACTAGAGACTTCTCTCTTGAAGGAAAACAATACGGTGGGTGAACAAATTACTGTCAAGCAATTGATAGAAAAGCACAAAGTTATGATGACATCCAAGGCAATGATTATGCATATAGGCATCACGTCCATGTCAAGTAGACCGAAACGATTCTGCATCTACTACTATTACTCCACACATCGACCGACTCCTGCCTGCATCTATAGTATTAAGTTCATAAGAACAGAGTAACGCATTAAGTAAGATGACATGATGTAGCGGGATAAACTCAAGCAATATGATGAAAACCCCATCTTGTTATCCTCGATGGCAACAATGCAATACATGTCTCGCTACCCCTACTTTGTCACTGGGTGAAATCATGCAAGATTAAACCCAAAGCTAAGCACCTCTCCCATTGCAAGGAGGAGGGAGCAGCCAGGAGGTGCCCCCAAGTAGGCCGAATCCTACTTGGCATCCTTCCCAAGTGGCGCCCCTCTT